>NW_005871592.1:171222-235862 GCF_000147115.1 Myotis lucifugus | reverse complement strand
GGACCGGATGGTGTGCAGGAGCCGGAGGGTCCGCGATGGGACTGGGCGGCGAAGCAGGCTGGGCGCTGGGAGCCGCTTGCTCCGGTGCGCGCCGGTCCGGCGTTCACAAGCCCGAGGGAGGGGACCCGGTCCTCGTGCGGCTGAGTCCACGGCGGAGTCCCCGGCGATCGCCTTCCGCGGATGGAGCTTCCAGAACGGCGTGGGGAAGGGGAGGGGGTCATCTAATGCAATCACATCGATCTGACCTCCACCATCTGTCGCCTGCCACTCTCCCCAAACGTTAAAATAGGAAAACGGAAAACACGGACAGCCCGGGAGGGAGGCTTGGTCTCTGCAAGAGTTCTTTTTTTTTTTTTGAGCAGAGCCTAATTGGGGAGGGTCGGCGGCGGTTGCCAGAGCTGCTGCTCACCCTCCCGGAGTGGGTCCCCCCACATGCTAATGGTGGATTAATTGAGGAAGATCTGACGTGCAGGCTTCCTGGTCTCTTATTCATGACTTCCCGAGGGGAGAGGACCAGTGCCTTGTGGGACGATGGGAGCACACAGTCAGAAAGCTGCTAAGAAAATGGCTGTGTGTTCACAGCACCTCGCTCTGATAACAAACATATGTCGACTAAAACGGTTTAGGAGAACGGGAGGGGAGGGTGGGAGAATAAAATTCTCTTTCCCGGTTTCAGCCATCCCCACCTTCTCTCCTTAAAGAAAAGCAAAAGCAGGGGCTGTGTCTTTACCATCATGTAGGAAAAAGGGGTGTTTTAAAATGTTGGATTTTTTTTTAAAATCAAGATTAAACTCTGCCATGCAAAAGAAACGGAACACACCTGGGCAGAAATTCTTTTTTTAAAAAAACCTATTTTTTTTTTCTTACTGTGAGCAAAGTAGACCCATAGCATGTGCGTACCGAAACTCAGCCCGTGAATCCCACCAGGATGGACGGGGGTTGTGAATGCCTGGTACCCTTTTGACTTCTTGAAATCTGGTTGCCTCTTGGGCGAGACATTCTGCATCATTGAAAACGGAGATAATGAACGTTAAATGTGGTTGAGGTGAGGAGATGGAAGGAGTTTGCTTTTTCAATTCGGCAATTACTCCCCCAACCAAAACCCCTTTTGGTCTGTGTCCAGTCTTTCCTGATCAGGTGATTGGGTATATGGGGGTGGGAGGTTGGGGGGGGGGATGTAGGGATTGAGGAGGGAGTGGTCATATGGGGGGGGGTGACCAGGGTGGGGTGGGGATGGTAGATTATCAATAGCCAATACATTCTATTCTACCTGTAATTTTAAAAAAATGCGGAAATAAAAAGATCACTTCCTATTTGTCAATCATAATATTAAATATAAACAAGTTTTTAAAATTAATGCTTTAGATGTGGGAAGCATATGTCTTACAAACCATAGGGTGACTGCCCCCCCCATCCATTTTTAATTTTAAGGTTTTTTAAAAAGGAATATAAAGTGTATTATCTAGATAGGTGACATCCTTTTATTATCAATATCTAATATTCTATATTTCCTCTGATTTTGTCATCCCTTTGAACATTGAAAACGGTTCAGTTTTATTCTGCCTTTTTGAGAACATAAATTACCCTATATTCATACTAAACAGTGTTTAGGATAATTCTTGAGATAGCTGAGTATGTCTCCTGAAACTTTGATACTCTCCTTAAGGAGGGGGAAAAAAACACCCTCACAGCGATGAATTAGATTAGCCTAAAAATATAGCTTGAAGACAAATCAAACAATTTACCTGATCTTTTGTTTCAGTGTACATTAATTAAGCCCTCTTCCCAACCTACCACCACTCCAGGGTCACAGTCAGAAACCCAAGCCCATTAGCAGCAAGCAGCCTTTGTTGTCATTCGCGTCAAGCTACTGCCCCCTGCAGGTCAGGCTGGAAATGCAGGCAGAATTTGGCCAAATCTTCAGGAAATCGATGGTAGTCATGTTTTTCTCGCTCCCAATATTTAAGTAGAGTTGACTTTTACACTTTAAGTTAGTTTACATGACGATTTAAACTATTTATTTAATAATGGCTAGTTCATTTTTTAGAATGGGTTTTAAAGATAGGTGATTTCAGATTTCCTTTGAGAATTTTGCTGGATGGGGCGGACCATCCCATCCACTTTGTGGTCACCAGGAAGTACCTTGATGCGTTTAATATCGCTTTTTCGTCTTCCCTTTTTCATCCCTTTCCACACGGTCCAGCAAAGCTCCCAAACAAATGTCACAGAATTGGAATGGTGATTTCTTAATAACAAAGAAATAATCCTGGGCAATTCACTACGGCCTGTCAGTGTGCTCTTGGTAGATGCAACGAAGTGCATTCAAATGAAACCCTTTCAGATTCTTCCTACAGCTGATACGGTGGGGGGACAATTATACTGTTTTTCCTGATTATGAAATGAAACATAATTTCACCTCCATGCTCCCGCTGTTCCCTCCTCCTTCACTACAATTAACTTTCCCAAACAAGGCTCCTTGCCAAGATCAAATAAATTTACTGTTGACGGAATATAAATTAAATTGCATCAACTTTCCTACAGTATTAGGGAGTGGAGCAGGCTGATGGGAATGATTTCATAAGGCTTATGGGAAGACTCTTGCGTATTTTGGAAGGTCTGATATGGTGACTTACACTGGCGTGTAAAGAAACCCTACAAGAAGGAGCGGTGTCTCCCTCCCTCACCACGGCTAACCTCCTTCTGCCCTCCGCTGTCTATGAGCCAGACCGTCTCAGCTGTTTTCTTTCTAATGCTTGTCGACAAAGTTGCTTTTCATTGGCGCCCAGGACAGCGATTGTGCTGTGTGACCTAGGCGTTGTCCAGCTGTCCCCACACACAACGCGGGAGATTGCCCCCAAGGGCCCTGAGAAGCACCCTGCTCTTCCTCGTGCTGTCGCGACACTTGTTTCTCAAGGGTCTGCACGGGGTTCTAGCGACTTTAGCGTGTTCTGTTATGCGTGGAATCCGGGACTAGCAGACATTCGTGTTCTCAGAAGCTAAAAACCAGGCTCTCTTATTCACAGGCAGCCTGTGACTCAGGATCCACTCTGCAGGCCGGTGGGTGTGCAGGTTTATCCAGAAGCACGTGCTTCCAGAGGTTTCCAGATGCTAATAGAGTGGAGGGAGGGGGTAGAGGGGGCAGAACGTGTGCGTGCGTGTGCGTGTGCGTGTGTGTGCACTGTGTGCGTGTGCGTGTGTGTGTTTTGGGAGGGCACTGTCCTAAGCAGCAACTTTATACAGATTCAAGGCCATCAGTACTGTAACCGCAGGTGCAAACCCCTCAGGGGGACAGCCCCTTGGGGAGCCCCCTGTCTCCCCTGCCCCGGCTCCCCTAGGCCAAGGCCAGGCCCTGTGCAGAGGGTCCCCACACCTCAGGCAGTGCTCGCTGGCGGACGTCGGGCAAACTCTCATGGGGACGAGTTACCAGTCCGTGCTGCTGTCCCCCTGGACGTCAGGTGCAGCGAGGGGGCGCACAGCCAGCTGCCCCTGCGCCCCGTTGGCCTGGCATGGCTGACCGGGAGCGCACGGGGCGCCAGGGATGCTGCCAGGTCCCGAGGCTGGAGCTGGACGGAGGCTCAGACTTGTCCCTGGCGACGCCGGACACCCGCAGCAGGTGTCCGGGCAGGCGCAGGCTTGGCCAGCTTCAGGGACACTGCCAAGCGGCTCACCCCCACCCCCCTCATCTGCAAACTGCCGCCCTCCCTGTCCTGGGCCGGTGAGCCCGCCCCGCAGGAGCCGCGCCTGGACAGGCAGAGTGCGCGCGCGCGCCCCCTACCGGCAGCACGCGGTGGCGCAGCGACCTGCTGGGGTCCCCTCTGTCCGGAGGGCGCGGCCTGCCCAGGCCCCGCCCGACCTCAGGGGCTCCTGGTGGCTCCAGGCCGGCAGACAGAAAGCGCAAACCAAACCCTCCCCAACCGCTCTCACCTCGTCCACGTCTCCAAGGTAAGTGCCAGTCCAGTCCCCCCCTGGCCCTCTCTGACCCTCCTTGGGGCTGAGGTCGGGGGAGACAAAAGGGCACCACCACCCCCACAAAAAAAAGAAAAAGAAATCATGACTGCTTTTTGCAAGCACGTTTTGCAAGCATCAATTTCAAATACACACGCCGCGCGTTTGTGCACACACACTCATGCACACGCACACGCACCCTCCCCACTCCACCAAACCCACACTCACCAGCCCCGTAGAGGCCAGGGATGTGCGTGGGGGGGGGGGTGCATTTCATTAGCTGCTGGAGGAAATGTTGGCTAACGTTCCAGGTGGTTGGCAGCACCTTCATTCCGTGGATGGGAAGGGAGACGAGAGGAAGAAAAGTGCCTTTCCGGGGGTCCTCCCCCATCCCTGGGCAGGAGACTCCAGTCCCTGCAGGGTCACAGGAGGTCGCAGCCCCCTCCAGAGAGGCCATCTCTGGCGGATTCCAGGAACCTGGGGGAGGGATTGTTTTGTTTGCCTGGATCATTCCTGCCTGGGTTCCCTATGGCGTTTTGAAATGAGTGCAGCCTTGAAGTTGGCTGTGTGCTCCCGGTGGCAGGGTTTTCTGTGCTGGGTGAAGGTTATTAGCAATCGCAGCCTTTCTTTCTGGTCAGGCCGCCTCGAGTTGGAGATGGGCAGAATGCGCGTGTTGTTGTGGCTTCCCGTCCTGTCTGCTGCCTCGCAATGTTTACTGTCTTTGTAGAAGGAGCATCGTGTTACATATTTTTTTATACGATCAGGCAAATAGTAAGTCCAGATTCAGGAAAGGATCAATCGTATTTGCGTCTGTGTTCTTCACACAGTCTTCAGGGGAGGGGAGCGAACGGATGTTGCCTGTCCCCGAGAGGACAGGAAGGGAAGGCTCAGGAAGGTGTATGTAGTTGCCCAAGGTGACAACAGGTGGCCATCGGAGAGCCAACTGACAGCAGCCCGAGGAAACGTGTTGAAAAATCACGCTCTACGGTGTTGAATTCAGGCTGGCACATACACTGATGTTTTAGGTCTGAGTGTTAGCCTTTCATAGAAGAGAGGGAAAGATCTTTTTCTCGAAAGGACACTCCTATTACGGTGGAAGTATTAGTTCTGAAAATGGCTTGTTACCAATTCCCCAGCCCCATTTCACAGGTGAGAAAACCGAGGGAATGCGTCCACGGAGCTCCCACCGCGAGGTGCAGAGCCAGGCCTCCAAACCAGGTTTTCCAATTGCAGCTCCTCTCTCCATTCTGCTCACCCCCCCTTCCCACACACAGAAAGCACCTCGATTTTCCTCGGGATGCTGAAGAGGAGATCATTAGCAGCCCAGAGCCTGTACTTCTCAGGGCAGAAGCTTTCTTTCACCTTAATCGTGAATACCTTTCATACCGAAAAAGAAATGCAAATGTAGAAAGAGTGCTATTCTCAGTGGTGAATTAAATGACATAAAAATGGCAAAAGACTAAAATAACTACATCAGCTTTACTTGAAAAGCAGTTAAAAAGCTATCTGGAAGGCCTGTCTCGGTACAATTTTAGTCTCTCTGCCACTCTCCGCCCATCCTCCCCTACCCCGAGAAAGTCCTGCCACGTGGCATGTCTGCTAGCTTTTGTTCGTGAAAGATGAAAACTCACAGGTTTGGGTGCTTTTTATCTCCATTCACATATTGCTTCTTAGCTCTGTGAATGGTTACGGTCAAAACATCCCAACACGTCGCTGGAATGACCCAAACTACGATTCATTGGCAAGAGAATTTTGACTGGCATCCACTTTTTTTTTAAGCATATTTTTTTATTGATTTCAGAGAGGAAGGGAAAGAGAGAGAGAGAGAGAGAGAGAGAGAGAGAGAGAGAGAGAGAGAGAAACATCAGTGATGAGAGAGAATCATTGATCGGGGCTGCCGCCTCATTTGCGTGCAGCTTATTTGGCCACGTGGCCTCCTGTCTTGCTGGGATCTGTCACTTGTCCAAAGGTTGAATTTAGTTGAATACGATTGTTTGTGTCCACCTCTCATGCGAGCCCTAGTATCAATGCCAGTTTGGAACTAGGATGCTATAGGATGAAGCCTGCTTGTCTGTGTGAATTTGTACCGTAAACACATTCATTCATTTTTAGACTTGTAGGCTTCAGGTTTTTAAAAATTAAATCATCCATCCATTTCTTTACTGAGGGCCAGATCGGTGTCCCCAGGTCGTCAGTTCTCAGGGACACCCACTTAGAATGGGGGAGGAGGAGGATTGGGACCCAGATGTTCTGTATTCAAGCTCTTGGGCAGGGCTTTGGGACAGCATCGTGTCCCTGCCCATTGGATGTTCATAGATTCCATCACACATCCAACACCCAGTGATTGTCATGAACTTGGCAACTGTCCTAGGCATTCAGAATTCAACAAAAGGAAAAACGAAATGATTCAGGAGAAAGGCCTTCACATGTTGAAACGTGTATTCTGCTGGTGGACAAAATTAACAATGATTATGAAGACATTTCATAAGGACATTTTTCTTAAACAAAAATGTCTTGAGTGTGTTATTCTGTGCAAGACAGATAAAAATGTGCTCATATTCTCCCACATTTCCTGGGAAAGAAATCTGGGGAACCCTTCGTGCCGAGGGATGAAATCTGGGCGTGGACATAGTGAGCCTCCCCAGGTGTTTAGGGCCCCTCCCAGGTGAGCTGCTCATGGATCCAGGAGGATTCCTTCCCGGAACCTTCTGGGATGGGAGATGGAATGCCTGTGAGGGAACGCAGGCGTGTGCAGGAGCTGGGGGAAGAGGTAATGAAGAGATCAAAGAGGAAGACACGTTTCTGAAAAGGACACATTTTCACGTGTGTATTGGATTGTTCTCGGGAGGAACCCAAGGGCTTGGGGAGGGGGGAGGGGGAGCTGAACTTGGAAGGTGAACCCAGAAGCCTCAGGGTCTGTTAATTGGCTTTGGTGATTAATGCTACGTTCCATCTATAATAATAAAAGCGTAATATGCTAATTAGACCAAACAGCCGAATGACCTTCCGGACGTCATTCCAGACGTCCTTCTGGATGAAGCCATGTGGTGGGGGCCGAGGCAGAGGTGGTTAGGGGTCATCAGGCAGGCAAGCAAGCAAGCAAGCAGTTAAGGGTGATCAGGCAGGCAGGCAAGCAGTTAGGGGCGATTAGGCAGGCAGGCAGGCAGGTGAGCGGTTAGGAGCCAGCGGTCCCAGATTGCAAGAGGGTGCAGGCCGGGCTGAGGGACACTCCCCATCCTGTGCATGAATTTTGTGCACCAGGCCTCTAGTAAAGCAATAACAGGACATACGGTTATATAGTATAACCACATGAGGTAGTATTCGCTCACAATACAATAACATAGTAGTCTGTCCATTTCACATTTCTGTTTTTATGTGTTAGTCACGTGGCAGGCAGGAATGGCTGAAATGAACCATTGGGTGACTGGCCCATAGGGGGCCATCCTGGCCCTGTGCCCTGGAAGGTGGATGGTGAGGAATTCTTGCACAATCTCCCCTTCCCGTTGCCTGGATGGCATGTGTTGGTGAGAAACGATTGATTAGGTTGGATTCTCGGGGGAGTCGCTGGCCCATTTCCTGCCTCCCGGTGTAACCAGGACCAGACTACACTATGCGAAGCGTTGGATGGCAGAAAAGTGGTCACAGGGTTATTTGTGCCGCCTGTGTTCCTGAGATCAGAAGTTACGAGTACAGACGTCTGCATCTCCTCCGCCGTGTTCCTGCCCGCAGGCCCCTACGCCGAGGCAGCGGTGGTGCAGTGCCCTCCGTGACCCCTGACAAACGGAGGAAACCCTGAGGAAAGGGAAAGGAGACCCACGATGTTTTTGTTCTGCGTTATGATCTGGGGGAGCTCACGGAACGATTTTGTTGGAGCTCCAAGTGGCGTGAAGGGTGCAGAGGGCTTTGTGAAGAGCTTTGTGAACACCCGGCTTTTGGAGTCAACCTTCTGGACAAAGAAGGAAGGAAGAGAAGGAGGGACGGGGGGCGGGAGGGAGGGGGAGGGAAAAATATCCCACCTGAGTTTGGGGTAAAGGAGAAATGGTTAGCCTTCAGGTTGGTTTTTCTTCGCTAGGTACATAATAATAGAGTTTGTGCCTTCGCACCCGACTTAACTGGCGCTGACCTCTAGGAATACCCTGTTTGAAAACACATGGGAAAAACATTATCATTTTCCCCCAAATGAGTGCCCCTCTTAATTGACCTGCTGCATCGGGAAGTCCTGCCGGCCCCCAGCATGCCGGAGGGGTGGCTGCGGCTCCAAATTTGTCTGCAAGAGGCATTGTGCGTGGTGTTTACCTTTTAATTAAACAAGGCGTCTTGCAAATTAAACACATGTTCCTGCACATCACAATTTAGTGAACATCCTTTCCATTGTTCCTCCTGCTGACGCTCACCCAGCATCAGGCGTCCACACGCAACACAGCCTCTCGCCGGCCCCCTGCCCCGCACCGCACTGGAGCACCCTCCCAGACTGACTTCTCGGCTCTCCCACTCAGCACACTGGGTGCCGTGGGAAATAGGGCACTGGCCCCGGCCCGTGTGGCTCAGTCGGTTGAGCATGGTCCTATGCACGGAAAGGTCTCTGGTTTGACTCCTGGTCAGGGCACATAACATGCCCAGGTTGCAGGTTCAGTCCCTGGTCTGGGCGCACACAGGAGGCAACTGACCTCTCTCTCTCTCTCTCTCTCGCGCACGATTTTTCAATACAGATTCATGCAATAGTCCTTCCCTTCCCCTGGCTGCAGGCACCAGTTTTCCTCTGGCACCTGGGCCCCAGGCCTTCGCTCCCCCGGCCAGAGCCTTCAGTCTTCGCTCTGCCGCTTCGTGTGCATACATATGCAAATTAACCGCCATCTTTGTTGGGTTAATTTGCATACTCTCCTGATTGGCTGGTGAGCATAGCGGAGGGATGGTCAATTTACATGTTTGTCTATTATTAGGTAATATATATATATATATATATATATATATATATATATAAATAAATATAAATAATAGGGGACTGCATCAGTGTGTCCAGGCTTGAAAGGGTTGGACCCTGATCTGATGTACGTCTGGGACTCTTCACTGGGGATTTGACAGTGAGTGACACCCGAGGGGCAGATGCAGCTGATACAGGCAGAGACGCGGGAATGCGAAAGCTGGTTTCTATTAGCTGCACCTTTTTTCTTCACACGCACACCAGTCGTTTGACATTTCCACTTCACTGTGGCGCTTCATCGCTGTCATCGTCTTACTGTCAGGTCCTCCCCATCGTGACATGAGTGTCCCTTCTAATGATTGCATGGATCTGAACTCCGACATCCCGTCTCCCCCGCCTCGTCCCTCAGAATGGAATCCTGGATTTGGCTGATGTCTGATCTGCAAGGCCGTTTAGGACACGTGGTCTGCTCGTGGATGTTCCCACACACTACACGGGGGAACCCCTTCTTGATTGTACTCGGCCTTCCTTGGGAAAGGATGATGTAAAACTCATCCATCAGTTCTGTCTCCAGGACAATAATGGCAGAGTGAAACTGAGATAATGAGGAGGGAGTCTTAAATGGAACAAAAGTCAGAGAGAGGTTTTTCAATAAAGAAAACTGTCATTAACGACTGTCACGCAGGGGCACCGGTGCCCATTAATCTCTTTTATTTCTGTTTATTTATGGTTTACATAATTGAAATAAAGTCATTTGCTTCAAATATTGCCACCAGAGAAATGCTTTCTGCATTGAAAAGAGGAACCTCCGAATAAAGTTAAATAAAATCCGGGGTGAGATGAGGTCGTCCCTTAACGCTATGGCATGGCTGAGGCTTTCTCCTTTAAGTGGAGGGATTGTTTTTTGCCGTCAGAGTTTAGTTTTAAGGTTCAGGTAAATAGCACGTTGAAGAGATGCTACTCATGTAGGAAATTGCGTTGAGGCACAGAAATGGTTGGTGTTGACATGGGTAGAGGAGAAACAAGCAGCCCTGAAGTGTCATTAGGAAGAGCTTCAGCTCCAAGGAATAAACTACCGTCTTGCTTTGTCCTAACCACACTTTAAAACACAGAAGGAGCCCTGGCTGGTGTTGCTCAATGGTTAGATCGTCAGCCTGCACACAGGAGGGTTTTGGGTTCAATTCCCTGTCAAGGGCATGTACCTCGGTTGCAGGTTCCCCTGTCCCTGTAGGGGCGGGTGCGGGAGGCAACCAGTTGATGTGTCTCTCTCACATTGATGTTTCTCTCTCTCCCCCTCTTCCCTCCCTTCTATTTTCTCTCTGAAAAGCAATGGAAAAAAATATCCTCACGTGAGGATTTTTAAAAAGGAAAAAAACAGAAATAAATAATAGAACTACCATGTCCAAATACAGAATTTTATGTTTTAAGTAGGCATTTATAAAAATACTAGAGGCCCAGTGCACAAAATTCATGCACATGTGGGTCGGTGGGAGGGTCCTTCAGCTCATCCTGTGCCCTCTCGCAGTCCGGGACCCCTCAGGGGATGTCCACCTGCCAGCTTAGGCCCACTCCCTAGGGGAGCGGGCCTAAGCTGGCAGTCAGACATCCCTCTGGCAGCCCAGGAGCCCTCGGGGGATGTCCCACTGATGGGGGAGCGGGCCTAAGCTGTTAGTTGGACATCCTTAACACTGCTGCGGAGGCGGGAGAGGCTCCAGCCACCGCCACTGTGCTGGCCAGCCATAAGCTGGCTTCTGGCTGAGCAGCGCTCCCCCTGTGGAAGTGCACTGACCACCAGGGGGCAGCTCCTGCGCTGAACGTCTGCCCCCTGGTGGTCAGTGCATGTCATAGTGACCGGTGTTCCCAGGTCGTTCTGCCATTAGGGTCAATTTGCATATTACCCTTTTATTATATAGGATTGGTGGTATGATGCTTGCTTACTAGTATTGATTGAAATAAGCCTTCACCCATAAAAATAAGACGTCCTTTATTGATTTCAAGGAAAGGAATGGATTGTGAACTTGAAATTTACTCAAAGAAGACAGACAATAACCAAATGTGTTTCCTAGATTAAGAGAAGCCCAAAGATTGGGGACTTTGGCAAGTGACACCATTTTAAAACGTTATTACACCAGCGTGATTTCAGTTCCTTTGTTTAAACATTTCACAATGTCACTGGATACAATTTCCCAACTCTAAAGAAAATCTATGCCCGCCGACAAGTTTCAGAAATATTGATTGGAGCGCTCACTGACATGTAAAATGTGCCTGAACTATAGATGTAGATTTTTCCGTCTGAAAAAAAAATTTTTTTAAGTTTCCTATTGATCCTTTTGCCATTTGGTTTTCCCTGGGCTCATGTAAGATAAAGCATTGATTTAACTCTTCATAGAAGCAGCCAATGTGTGCTAATGTTTACAAGTGATATATATTCCATAGAGTCTTTTAGGTTCATTTTGATAATTATAGTCAATAATGTGCTTCCATTTTATGTATCCATTTCCAGAAATTAAGTGGGGATATTTCAGAAAGATGAGCAGTGCCTTCATGAATGCTGGGAAAGGGCCACTGCTCCTTCAGTCTCGTAAGTGCCAAGGTGTCGTGCTGGACACGGGACCTTCCCAGTGCTCTGAGGGCACTGAAGGCCTTGTTCAAGGTCACCCATCTAGGAAAGCGTAGAACCTGGTTTCTAACCCAGTTCTGACTCAGAGACAAAGGACTTAGCTACGTTGCTCTGTGGCTACTCACAAAGCACTTAGCTCTGATGCTCTGTGGCTACCATATGCCGGGCACTGTACTTAATGTACAGGCAACATCTTCGTTAGCGCCAAATCTAAGTCATATAGCTAAGACAAGAATTTTGTAAAATGTGTTTTTATTGATTTTCAGAGAGAGAGGAAGGGAGAGGGAGAGAGAGAGAGAAACATCCATGAGAGAGAATCATCACGTGACTGCCTCCAGCATGCCTCCTACTAGGGATTGGGTCGGCAACCCCAGGCATGTGCCCTGACTGGGAATCGAACCAGTGACCTCTTGGTGCGTGGGTCGACGCTCAACCACTGAGCCACACCAGCCGGGCTAAGACGAGAATTTTGATGAAAAAGGGAGTTCTGGGTTTAGGCTGAGTTAGGTGGAAGGGTGCCCGGGTGAGTCCCACCTGAAGGAAAGCTGCAGAGTGGCCAGGCCTGTCGTCACTGTCGTCCTCGCCACTTTGACGCTGCCCCCGAGTCTGCACCCCGTTCCTGTGGACAGACTTTCAGGAGCAGGTGTTCCTGCAAGAAAACTGCATCTGACTAAGGGCTTTAGGAAGCTGAATGGTGTCGAGCTCTAAAGAAAGATTCATTCGTGCACTCATTCATTCAGTGATTCGGTTTAACGTATGAAAGGGAGCCCTGGCCGATGGCTCTGTTGGTTGGAGCATCATCCCATACACCAAAAGGTGGCAGGTTCGAGTCCCTGTCAGGCACATACTTAGGCTGCAGGTTTGATCCTGGTTGGGGTGCATACAGGAGACAACCGATCAATGTTTCTCTCTCTCTGTCTCTCTCTCTCTCTCTCTCTCTCTTTCTCTTTCCCCCCTCCCCCCTTCACTTTCTTCCCCTCCCTCTCCCTTCCTCTCTCTCTAAAATTAAAAAAAATGAATAAACATTCTCAGGTGAGGATTAAAAACAATTAAAAGTATGAAAGGGATGTGAAGACCAGGGAATGCACTAGAAATCATATAGCTCAAGAGTAGGAAGCCGGGGGCTCCTCCTGGGGTTTCCCAATGTGTGTTCCTTTGAGAAATGGAATTTGAGTGCCCGTAGGTGAGGCATAGGCGGTCCAGTGCACCGTGGTCTCTCACCATCACAGCCACACTCTCCTTGTTACACACGTTCCCTGCTTGGTTCCTCAAACCCTTTTAAGTTCATGACCGCAGAGGGTCGCACACAGACACTGTTGAGGAGGCTGAGTCCAAGTAACTTACATTTTCTCCCCCAGGTCAATATCATCGTGTTTTTTCTCCCAAAACCCAGGACAGTGCTGGGCACCTGGGAAGCTCAATAAATACTTATTGAATGGATGAGTGAGTGAGTGAGTGAATGAATGAATGAATGACTAATGTACCAAACTCAGACTATGACCCCAGTGTCTCCGGTCCCTCTCCAACATTCGTGGCACCTGACCACTCAGTCCTCATGAGAAGTAGGGCAGCGTCCCTACTGTTGTGCGCAGGAAATTGGGCTCTGGTTTTCAGGACATGATTTTTCTTTTTCCCCCTAAATCAAATGAAGCCTAAACGAAAAGCAATTCAGCCAAAGGAGACTCATTCAAAGGTTGGTTTCAAATGGAAATCATGTAAACACAGCAACTAAATGCACAATCCTTTCCGGAAGACGCAGAAAATCACATTTACTTCCAATAAAGTCGCAGTTATTGATGTAGTACACCCTCTCCATCCCTGTGAGGAGAAGGGACCGTGAGGTCTGAGACAGGGAATGTCGTTGCCAGGCTTACCCAGAATGCTCTAGGAGCCTGGGAAACCCTGGGACCAAGCTGATGTTCTATCCAGACGTTCAGAAGGAAAGAAAATGAATAATAGCCATTTATCTCTCTCTCTCTCTGATTAATCTATGCTGCACCGACATCTGGCTGTGGAGAAACCATTGGATTCCTTGAGTCAGCATTCAACTGTATATTTAGTGTGATTTAAGCTTTTGGGCTGATGTTTCTATTATTGTGGAGCGCATCAGACTTGTGACTGCCTGGAGAACCTTGGGGTGTCCATTGGGGATAAAATAAGAGAAAGTTATGACTTTGGACCAGAAATGCAAATTCATTAAGACTGTGACCATGTTGCCACAGGAGTGAGAGATGCATGAATTAGGCATAGCAAGTGTAGAGTGTGAAGGGAGGGCAGGGCATCTGCTGTTCAGCTGAGGCCGGGTCCTTATCTGCCATGTGACTATCTGTCATGTGACCATCTGCCTGGCCATCCCATGACCACTGCATGCTGCTGCAGAGCTTTCAGCAATCCTTATTCTCTATGGACAGATTTCAAAATCCTGAGCCTGCCCATCAGGGCTCACCCCGTTAGCAGCTCAATAAGCATTTTCCCATGAGCTGATGGATCTTTGCAGCCATCCATGGTGGCCTGCATTCACTCAAGAATTCTCAAAAGACTTGTCTCATTTTTCTTTTTGATTCTTCTGACTTAAGACCTTTTCCCATCATACTCTGGGGAGCCCTTCTCTCACTTCAGGCTGCCCCACCCTCACCTCATCTGTGAAACTACTGTCTGTCTGAAGGGCTTGAAGCAATCTCGCTTTCCTCTCTATTCTGTGGCTCTGCCCTTTCTCTGCTACTGGGGTAGCCTATATCATACAGGACCTATTTTATGGCTATTACGTACATGTCTGTGTTACTCTATCATAGATGTTAGGTATGTGCCTATGTCACCTATGTAATAGGCAGTAGGTACATCCTTGTCTCCTAAAAAAATGAAAGCTGTGTAAATAAGGGATCATATATTTTTTAATCATTGCTTTCCATGGTAGATTTTAAGTAAATGTTGGGACCCTCCATCAGTAAACCAGCCACACTGAACTGCTTACATAGCAAACAGAGGAAGAGAGAGAGCGAGGTGATGTCTTTTGAGATATAGCCATAGTCCTACCATGTTTTGTTTTGTTTGTGAGTGCAAAGTAGCATGTTTGCTTTTTTCATTTTTTGTTTATTTTCTTACTTAAAAAGTTTTAAACAAATTATGAGATTTGCACAGTAAACAAAATTTCATCTTTTAAGATGATTATAGTTTGTCCATGTTGACATCCTTTTTTTAAGATCACCTCCCGTGGAATTGTGATAGGTCAGTCTCTAGCCTTTGCTTTTTGGTTTCATTTGGTTTGCAAAAAAAATTTTTAATCTATATTTAAAACTTGAAGTTTTGCAAATTGAAAAAAGATTCTAAATTCCAAATGAGCGTTATTGTTTTTGTTTTTTTAAGTAACAGTTTTTATAAAGAATATTTACAGCCATTAAAACAATGACATTATGTAGGAAATTATTTACCTAAAAATTGTTCATTATCATTTTTTGGTGTTTTTTTTTATTTTACTAGTGATGACTTTTCTCTTTTTATTTTAAAAAATAAGTCTACAGAGAATTTGAAAGAACAATTCGGTGCAGGGAGGTTCAGGGAGCTCCATGGACCAGGCCAGCAAGCGGTGTAAGGACTTCTGCTCTTTCAGGGAGGAAATGGCCTGAAGCCGCATCTAAGGGCCCGGGAGCCTGGGGGTGGGGGTAGCGTGGCCTGGCTGCGCACCAGCCTGGGCATTTTGGAGAACAGACTTCACCACGGCAGGAGGACTTCAAGCCTCTGTACCCGTCCACAAGGCTCCTTGTACTTGGGTTATGCCTTCACCCCATGATTGTGAGCTTGCTCATTGTTTACCGTTACTGTTTTCTAATTCAGCATTAACAGCAGATTTTCTCCAGAAGGGATGCATGCGCATTAGGTGGAGACAGGATGCGTTTGGAATATTTTCATGGGAGCAGGTGACGGTTCGGCCCAGCTGAACAGCCATCATGACCCAGGTTTCTAGCCAAGGCACAGCCCTGTGGAGACACCTGGAGTAAGGCGGGTTCTGGGAGCACCTGCATCTCCCCCTTCTCCTTGATATAGAAAACTAGGGTGGAAATTTCTGTCTGCATCCCCTGCAAGGAGCCCACTGCAGCCCAGCCCCGTGGTGTCTGCCCACTCCTATCCCATCCTCCACGCTAGTCTAGATCGCCACCTGCTGGGCGTGCGCCTGCCACAGGCCCGCATCTCCGGTTCTGCATAAGCCATGGGCAGTGCTCCTTCCCTGGTCTGTTTGTTTTTAATCCTCACCTGAGGGTATTTTTCCACTGATGTCTAGGGAGAGCGGAAGAGAGAGGGAGAGACAGAGAGAAACATCGATGTGAGAGAAGCACATCAATTGGTTGCCTCCCGCATAAGCCCTGACCAGGGCTCAGGCCGGGGAGGAGCCTGCAACCAAGGTATGTGCCCTTGACCGGATTCAAACCCGGGACCCTTTGGTCCACAGGCCGACGCTCTATTCGCTGAGCCACACAGCAAGGGTGCTCCTTCCCTTGTTCTCGCAGCCCCGGTCTCCTGTCATGAGGACCGTAAGTCCCGCTTGGCACATCCCTGACTGCATTCCTGCTCAGCAGGTTACCCCGTCCCCAGGCCGCTGAAATACGCCCAGGAAAGAAGACAGCGTGGGTCAGCTCGGCAAGTGCCTGACTGGAGAGCACAGTGTCCGCTGCATCGGCTGAGCTGACTGCCACTCGACCACCCTGCGCCTCCCCAGTAAGTCCCTGCCTCAGTGTCTGAGTGATAACACGTCGGCTGCAATGTGTCCCTCCCCAGAGGAAGCCGCGCCGCCGGGGTGGTTGCACAGCGGAAGGGATAGACTCTCTGGTTATTTATTTTCATGAATAAAGATCGAGTCTGAAAGGGACAAACGTGTGCACGGAACCCACAAGCGCAGGTAAATATTAGACTCCTCGTGGCGAGTTCTCCTCAGGTTCGGATAACTGGGCATCATTGTTTGACTTAACAACTAAATCAGTTGACTCAGTCGATGGATGAGGGAGGATTAGGGTTGTATTTATGAGTACGTCTTTTTTTTTATTTTTACTTTTTTAGTGACTGGTCTAACCCAAATCAGGATTTTTTTCCTAAAGAGGATAAGGCAGGTCATCATTATTCCTAGTATCAGTAGCTTCAGAAAGACCCTGATTTGAGACAATCTGAGAGACAATGAATAAAATGAAGCAGACAGAAGGGACAGAAGCCTTTGTTGTGAGCTCACAGTGTGCCAGGCATCGTGCCAGGCTTTCCTCGGGCACCAAGTGTTTTCTGAGTGTCCGGCCGGCGCTGAGGACGGAGCCGTGAAGAGAGACCCGTGTCTCCAGAGTTCACGTGCTAGTGGGTGGGGACAGACACGCGTGTGATAAATAAGGAGTTTGGATCGTGTGTTCCACTGTGATAAGTCCCAGGAAGAAAACAGGCGGGTGAGGGGGAACAGGCGTGCCAGGAAGGGGGGCACATTTCTGTTTTACATCTTTATTGTTGAAAGTGTTACATGGGTCCCCTTTCCCCCCGTTGACCTCTCCCACCCCCACCCCAGGCCTTCACCACCCTATTGTCCGTGTCCATGGGTGATGCGTATACGCATGTGAGTTCATTGGTTTTGAGCCCTTTCCCCACTCCTCCCTCCCCGCCTTCCCTCTGAGGTTTGACAGTCTGTTTGATGCTTCTGTGTCTCTGGGTCTATTTTTGTTCATCAGTTTATGTTGTTCATTAGATTCCATGTCGGAATAAGATCATGTGATACTTGTCTTTCTCTGATTGGTTTCTCTCGCTTAGCACAATGCTCTCCAGGTCCCTCCATGCTGTGGCACATTTTTTAATTTTATTTTTCAATTACAGTTTGACATTCACTAGGATGGTGTATTAGGAAGTACAGCAGAGTGGTTAGACATTATATAATTTACAGAGTGATACACCGATAATGAATCTTTTTAATTGAACGGTCAGGGTGGTGTTGGGCATGGAGGTGGATGAGGACACACAGATGGATTACAGATTGCTGTCTCTCCTGGGTCCTCCCCTCCCTGGCCAGCCTGGGCCCCTGTCACTGGCCATCTTATCTTAGGGGTTTGCTCTCACTGTCGTCCTTCTGGGTGGACGCTGAGCCCATGCCCGTGTGTCAGGCTGAGCCAGGCCTTCCCATCTGGGCTACAGGTTACCTTTTCTACACGCATCGTTGCTGCTCTTCTCAAAGCCATCCCAGTCCTCGCTCCACGTCTGTCCAGAGAAATTCCCTTCCATCTTCATCTCCTTTCGGAGCAAACAGCTAAAAAGGCCAAACTTATTGACCCTCTTCGTTTCTCTTTAACGATCCCTTTACTTCCCCACGTCTCTACAGTTTTAAAATGAAGATCAATTTTTTTTATTGACAAATATTATGTCACAGAGTGTGATGGCTGCTTTGTTTTATATCTATACATGTGAAAATCCAAGGATATAGATATTATTCTCCCCATATATAGCTCAGGGAGAGGTTGGCTTGGAGCTCAAACCCAAGCCAGGTTTTAAAAATTTTTTATTGATTTTTTAGAGAGAGAGGAAGGGAGAGGAAGAGAGAGATAGAAACATCAATGATGAGAGAGAATCATAGATCAGCTGCCTCCTGCACACCCCCTGCTGGGGCTTGAGCCCACAACCTGGGCGTGCACCCTGACGGGGAATCTAACCGTGACCTCCTGGTTCATAGGTGGATGCTCAACCACTGAGCCACGCCAGCTGGGCAGCCAGATTTTAAAGGAAGGAAGGAAAGGAGGGAGGGAGGGAGGGAGGGAGGGAGGGAGGGAGGGAGGGAGGAAGGAAGGAAGGAAGGAAGGAAGGAAGGAAGGAAGGAAGGAAGGAAGGAAGGAAGGCGTTGCCTCGATGTGATTCCTTTACCCCAGCTCGTCACCCCAGTGCTCCACACGCCCATCTCACCTCCACCACTTTTGGAGGAAACACAGAAGGAAGATATTCGCAGGGTCCGTATCATTTGAAACGTCCTCTTCGGGATTAGGTTTGATGTCTGTCACAAAACACACGGAACCGAGAGGTGTCCTTTTCTGCTCTCCGCACGGCGTTTCCAGACCTTCCCTCCTCAGCTGTCCCATCTCGCTGCTGTTGTTATCACCTCTGTCTCACAGGGAAGCAAGGAAGGTTTTGGAAGCTCACATAGAAGGCCCAGGCTCACATGTCCAGAAGTGATGTCAGTTATTCAGGGGAGGAAAACAAGTAATAGTTCAGCTATTTTTTTTTTTTTGAGAAAAACTTTAATCAAAACACCTTCTCAAATTGACTATGGAAAAAAATGTTACTACTTAGATTTTGGCTAAAACACAATAATTAAGATTGAAGAAGAGCCCTAGCTGGTCTGGCTCAGTGGATAGAGCATCGGCCTGCAGACTGAAGGGTCCCGGATTCTATTCCAGTCAAGGGCACGTGCCTGGGTTTTGGGCTCAATCCCAAGTAGGGGGCGTGCAGGAGGCAGCCGATCAATGATTCTCTCTCATCAATGATGTTTCTTTCTCTTTCTCTCCCTCTCCCTTCCTCTCTGAAATCAATAAAAATAAAAAATAATTTTTAAAAGATTGAAGAAGAAATTAGAATAAAATGGGAAATCTATATATGACTTTCTTTTTTTAAACAAAATTGGAACTTTAATACATTTTCTGCCATTTCAATTGAAATAGAACTTAAAAAGCTAAACATCTTATAACCACATGTGTTAACATGCCCCTCCTATTCTATGTTTTTTCTCCTCTATACTTAAATATTATTTTTGGCAAACATGCACATACAGACATACACATACACAACATACCACATAACAAAAAAGAAACAGCTTTCAATGTAAAATAAACTCGAAATATAAAATGTGTCCTTATATCATGAACATTGAAGTCATGTTTTCATAACTCTTTAATATTTTTAAAATGTAGAGTCTGAGCAGGAGGGTTGCTTTAAGAAAAGTCTTCATAGTACAAAAATAGAACTTGTGCCCGCGATGCTGCAGTTGCCATGGTTACTACAAATTTGTTACTTAATAGCAGAGCAAATAGATTCATAAACACACTAATTATATCTGATACATTTTTAAAAACTGTGTTATATGAATATGCATATAGTTTACATAAAAATGAGCGTCCCCAGCCAATAATTTGGCAAGTTTGGGAAGGTTTTGCTGCGTTCTCTCTGTTGTGTAGGGTATGGCAATCTCAACACGGGGAAAGAAAGAAAGAAAGAAGAAAGATTTTCAGGCAAATGGTTTTATGATTCACAGGGTAGACAACTGTTGTTTTTAATGTAAATACTGTAACCATTTCCAGCTGCCACATACTGAGGATCAGTTAGCCCTTACAAAGGGGCAGCGTGGGATTTACAATAAAGCTCCAGGTCCGTCTGTCCTTTCGGAGGACGTGTTAAGAAAGGAGGCGGTGTGACAAAGAAGTGGCTGGTGGGCCCGAGTTTCTGTCGTGAGTGACGCTGTGACACCCGAGGGTGCTTTCCTTCCAAGGGCTCCCGTGTCGGATGCCGGGGAGGGCACCCTGGACATGGCAGGAACTCACGGGCCCTGATCTCTCGTTCTCTGCACCCCAAAGCCCCCAGCATAGCGGGACGGCAGGAAACTAACTCCCGGCGGTGACCAGACCACGAGGCGGGGGAACGTGGGCCAGATCGCCGCTGAGCGAGAGCGGTGCGGTACCTCGCAGCTCCACGTGGACGCAGGAGCGAGGCGTGACCCCTGAGGGGAGGGTGAGCGTGGGAGAGCTGTGGGGAAGGCGAGGGAACGTGGGTGTCAGGTATGCACTCGCCTCACACCTCAGATGAGCTGCTACAGTTCCCTGTGTCAGAGCAAGATGATCTCCGAAACCCTTCGCCACGGCCATGACCCCCAACCAGCGGCCTCGGCAGGAAGACAGAAACAGCGGACACGAGTGCTGCCTCCGGCTCTCTGTCCTGCCTCCTCGAGGTCACACAGCACTGGAAGCAGAAGGAGCGAAAGGGACCAGTGTATCAGCCCACATCCCGTTCCTCTGCAGGCGGCTCGGAGTCCGCTCGCTCTCTCACCAGCCCAGTGCGAACGGAAGGTGTTGGGGGGAACCTCTCTAAGACAAAACACCTGTCACTGGTCTCGGCAAGGCCTCCGCTCAGTGACAGTGCCCCTGGCCTGAGCGAGACGCCCACAGCTGGGTCTCCAGGCAGAGGGACACCGGAGGGCTTGGTCCTTGCCTGGCGGGTGCAGATGCCGCCGCCGCCACCCCATGACGTCTCCTTTATGGACCGACGTTTCCTTTGAGGAGGTTCTAGGTACAGATCCTAGCAAGGTGCTCAGCAGCCCAGCGGTCTGTAGCCGCACATATGATAGTAGCAGCCAGCCGCTTGTTTGTTTGTCTTTAACATATTTTATTGATTTCAGAGAGGAAGGGAGAGGGGGAGAGAGAGAAACATCCATGATGAGAGAGAATCATGGATCGGCTGCCTCCTGCACGCCCCCTACTGGGGATCGAGCTCGTAACCCGGGCACGTGCCCTGACCAGGAATCGAACTGTGACCTCCTGGTTCCTAGGCTGTTGTGCAGCCACTGAGCCACACCGGCAGCCGGGCAGCCACTTGTTGAAGCTACATTGTTCATGTTTGCAGCCAAAGCCCGTGGAAGTGGGTGCTGTATTTCAGATCCCGGGGCGTGTCGGGGAGATTGACGGGAGACTCCGCGGTGTAGCTCTCTGTCGCCGTGATGGATGTCACCTGCAGCGAGGTGAAATGTTGCGGCATCAGAATCCCGTGTGATGCGGGGCCATCTCTGATCTTTCACTCCCAGCAGAAGATCAGACCTCCTTAGTGTGATAGATAACACCCCTTCACGGGCGCCTGAGAAAGATCCCGTTACACTGATCATGGTTTCGGGTGGCTAGCATTTTAGTTCTGGTTTTTTAAAAGACAAAACACCTAATAAACACAAAGAGTGGACTCCTCCCGTGTAGTGTTGTCCAGTTATTGCCATTTCTGCCTGTTAATCATGGACCATGAGCGAGTCTCTTCTGCACTGAGCTGGAAAGCACATTCTAAGCGCTGCTGAGCGCGTGGCCTGGGGCAGAGCGTTGCCGGAGGTCATCCTGGAACCAAGGCTCTAATTAGAGGCATTCATTTGCCAAAAGATTATGTAAATTAAAAAAATCAGGAGCTGAACATTTGGTATGTGAAATGCTCTAAATAGCATTTTTAAAAAACAAAACTGTCCTTTTTTAAAAAATATAGTGCACAGCCTGGCCAGTGTGGCTCTGTGCTTGCACGTCAACCTATGAACTAGGAGGTCATGGTTTGGGTTGGGGGCTCGATCCCCAGTGTGGGGCGCGCAGGCGGCAGCCAATCCATGATTCTCTCTCATCATTGGCGTTTCTTTCTCTCTCTCCCTCTCCCTTCCTCTCTGAAATCAAGAAAAATATGTTCTTTAAAAATCAGTTAAAATATAGTGCACCAGCCACTTCCTTCGCACATCACGAATGCCTGAGAGTTGTTGGCGCTCTTGGTCATGGTTTTTGGCATTAATTGCAGCTCTTAGCATGTTCTGTGATCCTACCGTTTACCTCGAATGTCCCTTTTCTGCCTGGAAAAATTCTCCTCGTCCTCCCAGATGCAGCTTGAACGCCTCTTCCGGGAGAGGCCCCGCTTTCTCTCTAGCTCTGCCCCTTGGGAGGGTGACGCTCCTCCCCCTCTGCTCCCTGAGGGTGCGGGCGAGGTTTCCACCATCATTTTATTCTTATGCCTCATCGCCTGGGAATGACTTGCTGTTTGTATGACATCCCGTGTGAACGCGGGCTCCTCAGACCAGGCGCCAGGGTGCCTCTGTCCTCCGTGTTCGCCCAATGCTCAGTAAATGCTGGCCCGTGGAGTTACAGAATACATTAGTGAAAAGGCCACAGGCTACAAAAAGTAAAAGGCTAAGGCCTAGCTGGTCTGGCTCAGTGGATAGAGTGTCGGCCTGTGGACTGAAGGGCCCTGTGTTCGATTCCGGCTGAGGGCACGTACCTCGGTTGCAAGCTCGATCCCCGGCCCTGGTCGGAGTATGTGCAGGAGGCAACCAATTGATGTGTTACTCTCACACCGATGTTTCTCTCTCTATCTCTCCCCCTCCCTTCCACTCTCTCTACTAGTAAAAATCAATGGAAAAATATCCTCGGGTGAGGATTAACGACAACAAAAAACATAAAGGCTAGAAAAATGATGATGGAGGGAAAAAACCACACTAATGGTGGTTGTATCCGTCAGCAAAAGAAAGCACAGAGTCTACTTCTAACGTGAACCTCCCAGCTTTATAGACGTGCCATGGGCTGGGCTTGTGCTGGACTCTTGCTTCTCCGTGTCTGGGTGTTGGCAGTAACGCATCCGTAACAGCCTTCCCATCGCACCCTCTGACATGTCCCTCGTGACCTCCTTGTGAAATAGTCAGGTCAGGCACCATCCTCACGCTTTCACAGAGCAGGACCCGGCGGCTCAGAGAGGCTCATGGTGTGTCGGGGTCACACAGCGAAGAGACAGACTGGAGACTCAGCTGTGGGTGTCTGACCCCAGGTAAAGGGCACCGTCCCTGATGCCGGAGCCTTTCCGCAGACCGATGACAGGTGTTTTGTCTTCGTTAAGAGATGTTCATATTCAACACCTTTGATTAGCGCTTTACTGGCTATAAAATAAGTGGACTCAGTGGTGTCTGCAGTTGAATTGAATTTTGGATAATACACAATATATCCCTTTTCGTTTCTTTCTACCTAAAACGATATACGAACATCAGAAAATGGGAACTTGGAAAGCTCGGGGCGGCAATTTTATCCAACTGTTGCAGTATCTCTGAAGATTCCTCCAGGTAGGGTTTATTGCCGTGGCGAAGGTTTTTTGGAAATAATTTTGCTCTGACACAGGAAGCAGTAATAGTTCATCTTTAGTGTGAGGCGTGTACATACAAGCCAGTGCTATTCGCCTTGTCATGTTGTATTTATTCAGCTGGTAAATGGAAAATGTCTCCCTTCGACTTTCTGCAGGATCATTGCTCTCAGAGAGCTAACAGATAAAGGCATCTTCTGAACAGGTGAGGATCGGGCCGTGCTAGACAGTTACGAGCAGAATTCTGAAACCCAAGTGTCAATGAATTTAGATCTGCAGTCGCTGTCAGCTGTAGTCACTTGGAAGCATGAACATTATAGCCTGGGTGACTTAGAAAGATTGTCCGATGGAATCTGTTTGCACAGGAGGAAATTGTGGTCTGAGAGGTTAAGAGGTTCATCCAGTCTCGCAGGGCTACTCTGTGGTGCAGCCAGGACTCGAACGCAGATGATCACCTTCCTTCCTTTCAATATTCTTCCCTCTGCAGTGTGCTGACTCTTTCCTGGTGGATGTATCAGTTAGCTATCGCTGTGTAACAAAGCACCCCGTATGATGGTGTCTTGGGGAAGCTGTGACCACTGCTGTGTGGCGGTGCTGGTGATTCTGTTGCAATGATACATTTGCAGGCCACCAAGACACAAGCTTTCATGTCGCAAGACCACATTTCCAACCATCTGCCAGGTCACTACATCAACCAGGTGATATGTGCATAGGACAATGATATCTGTAAAATGTATGGCTGTTTAGTTTCAATTTCTATTTCACCAAGGAAATGATGCAACATCACTTAGGTGGAATTGCACATGAAATATGTTTATTCAAACATAAAATACCCTGGATCCGACCAGTTTGAAGTTCATTAGCAGAAAACCAATCTTAGAGACAAGGCCCGTGGATTTTCCCGTACCAGGAAACCCGGACTGTCTTACTCCCTCCTGGCAAAGCAGGCATCATCTAGGATTAGAGGAGGCGAAAGTATCTTCTTTAGCTCAGATTTCACTTGCCATTCTCTTGCATCTGTATTATTTTACACAAAATGATACTTTCAGGTGCAGAGACTCTAATTCCTGTTTTACTGCAGGCAACTTCTGTTAGAGACAACCATTTCAAAATAACGGTGACAGTGATATTTTAAAGGTTTTTTTTTTTTTCTGATGGGATAGCTTGACAATTTTACAAATATATGTGCATATAATATATATTATATATGTGTGTGTATTATTTCATTCAGGAAGAGGGTGCGGGCACACCTGGCTCTCTAGTGGGTGCCTGTGTTTGGTCTATGTTAAATGATGATCTGTAATTGATTTGTGTGCCAACTCGAGCTGCCTCAGACGTTTTCCTGCTATTCAGTGCTCAATTCAATATGTAACATTACGCACAAAGCGCATTACCCGCCCTTCCCCAGATAATCAATCATAAACTAAAGAGAAAAGGGCTGTCTTAATGGGATATTGAGAGGAGGAAGTGATTAAATACCGTGGGGCGGGGAGGACGGAGAGAGGCCTCTTAGAAACTGGAGAGCTGTGGGTCACAGCCCAGCTTGCGAAGCTTCCCGTGTATTTAACCTCAGACGGTTCAGGGGTAGGGATGCCGGGGCCGGAAGCACGGTGGGCGCCGGTTCAGGGCCCAGCGTTCAACCCTAACGTGTGTGGGTACTTAACAGACAAAGCCGTTCTTTCCTCCCTGTCCCACTTCTATTAAAGACTGATATTGTACCCATTGTGCAAATTAGAAAAGTGAGGCTCGCAGTTAGTAATTCATCCAAACACAGACAGACAGAAAATGACAGGTCGGATAAGAACATAGAAGAGCTTGACTTCAGATCTTTCTTTTTTTTCTTCTATTATACATCGTCTTTTGATTTGAGGATTGTCACATCACTGGCCCTAATTTTTCTTCAGTGTCCTGAGGAAGGGGCATAAAGAAACAGGCACACTGAGCTGTCGCTGTTAAGTAAGCACAGGGGATGGGACATATTGTGACGGGTAATTGTTGTCCTAGAAACATTTTTCAAGAAGTACCGTCAACAGGAGCCGTGAAATATCTTGGCCTCCTTTCGGGGCGAGCACCATGTGGCAGATTTATCTCATTGTTCTAAGAGTAACTTCTAGGAGGAGGGTGGGCTGCTCATGGACATTAATGGATTGTAATTTTGTGATAGTAAATCTTTAACTCGGTCTTCACACTGTTAATTTAGGAGGCCCGGGTTCCATGGAGAAGGAAGAAATTAACACAGTAAGAATCAGGTCCAGATGTATACTTTTTTCACATCTCTAAAATATTTTGTCCTATTTTAACTGTTTTGTGGTCCTTGATTCCAAACAATAAAGAGGACCACAAACTCAAGCAGGTGGCATCCCTCGTCCCTCTCTTTTACAGATGAAGTAACTGAAGTGCCAAATGTAAGTCGCTTTTTCAGCACCACCTGTGTAAAAAGGGGCGGAGCCAGATGTGAACCGAGGAGTCTGAGAGAGCAGAAGCCAGCGGCTTTGGGGTGCAGCCTGTGGCGCCTGGAGCACGCGGTGTCATTCAGGAGAATTTCCCACCCCCTAGTTTTTATTCTAACCCTTATCTTCCCAGCTACCCCCTCGGTGACATCGGCCCTCTCTTCCTCATTCACTGGTCCTTCCCCTGATTGTCGCTGGTTCAGCTGGTTTTCCCTGGTCCAGAGCTCCAGCCAGCCTCTGGTTGGATCCTATACTCCCTTCCCTGTTCTATAGGGTTCCTCAAAACATGTATGCACACACTTTGAATAACTGTAAAGGCAGTGTTTATTAGAATGCATTTCGCTTTCAGAATCGAGCCATCAGCTGTTAAAGTGCGTGTACGATATTTGGGGACACCCCGTAGTTCCTCTTTCTCCGACCAGCAAGCCCCACATCGGACGAACCCACACCTGGGCTTTCTCAAGCAGCGAGGCAAACGCACACAGCTGGGCACACCCCCTCCTCTCCACGCACAGAGGTAGCATGGTATCTGTGTACACACTCAGTAT
Source organism: Myotis lucifugus (assembly GCF_000147115.1). Lineage (NCBI taxonomy): Eukaryota > Metazoa > Chordata > Mammalia > Chiroptera > Vespertilionidae > Myotis > Myotis lucifugus. The sequence continues at coordinate 209,531 of NW_005871592.1, read as the reverse complement.
GTTTGTGTATATGTACATGTTTGTATATAATTATTTTGGAGAGAAAGAAGGTTCTCTTGGGAGATTCGTGTGTGTGTGTAAGTGTGCACATGTGTTGCGTGTTGCACATGGAGTTTTCCTACTGAAAATATGCCTCAGGGGTCCCCCCACGTCTGTGTACAGAGACTGCTGTCCTTTCCTGTTTGCAGTTTGCTTTCGTAGTCGTGGCGTGGGGTCGTCCGCCACGCGCACCGGTGTATGCCGCGTGGCCCTCTTTGTCTGCAGCTCACGTTTTGCTCCCGTAGCGATGCTGCAGGGGCCTCCCAGAGCACTGGCCACTGTGCTCCTGGCAAAGGCGCTGCGATCAGAGGGGCTCCGGGCTGAAGCGTCCGTCCATGTGATCATGGGGTGGGACGTCTGCTCACCGTCCCGCCGGAGCTCCCTCTGCGATTCCTCCTCCGTGTGTGAGGCCCGTTTCCCCACGGCCGTGGCCTCAGCGCGGTCACACACGTCAGCATTGGCGTCGGTGTGCGGGGACGAAGCGAGACGCGAGACATTGTCACCTGCTGGAGAACGTTTGTACCCCCGCCGCTAAGGTCTGCGGGGCCACCACCTTCGCCGCGTCTCTCCTTGTCTTGCTGTCCTCGTCTCCATATCACGGAGCTGTCTGTTAAGCGGGAGTTGGGGGGTGGGGGGGGGCAGCCCTTCGTTTCTGACATCGGCTGACATTTTTGTCACACTGTCTCTTTGGTTTTTGCGTGTATTTCTGGTGCTTTTTTAAAAATGTGGTAGAACGTTACAATTTTTTTTCTTGGTTTCTGGATTTTTGAGTCAGAATTAGCGAGAACTTACTCTCCAGGTTTAGAAAGAAATTTGTCCATATTTTCTTCTAACAGTTTAATGGGTTTACTTTTATTTTTATATCTATGATCCGTTTAGAGCTGATCTGGTAAGGGTCAAAATTTGTCTTCTGAGGCTTATCCATTCATTATAGCCCCATTTATTTAAAATTTCATCCCCATCTCACTGATTTGCAATGCCCCCTTATGATAAGTTGACATTTCTATTTGGATCTATTTTCGTACTATTCTGTTGCATTCATCTGTCTGTTGATTCATGTGCCAATACTTTGCTGTTTTAGTTTGCTTAGAGCTACTGAGCACTTGAAATGGGGCTGATGTGAAGTGAGAAGTGGTGTAATTGAAAAATATACCCTGGTTTTTTAAAAAATTAGTTTGAACAAAGAATTTAAAATATCCCTTTAATCATTTTAATATTAATTACTTTTATCTAGTTTTAAAAAAAATTTTGTTGCATGTATGTGTCCTTCAGAAACTCAGTCCTGGGAAAGTAGTAGTAGACTCAATTTTATCAGATTTATTTTGAAACATATAAGCATACTGATTTCAAACTTGTTTAAATATTTGGATTTTTAAAATTCTGTACCGAGATTAATAACTCTAAAAAATTGTGATGATTGTATTAGAAGTCTCTGTGGTTTAGCCCTCGATTTCATAGAGCACAGAGTGAAATAGCACATTTGTCTGACAAATATGTATTTATGTCAGATAATGTCAGTTTTGCTATCACCATCTGCACTCTGCTATATTCAACAACAATATGAATAGAGATATACATATACATTTGTGGGTTTACAACAGATATCATCATTAATTTCCACATAACTAGGTGCTTTTTGTTAGTTTAGAAAACATTAGAATATTGAGTTAAGTAGCATGGAAGCTCTATTTTATGTTCTTGGAAATATATTTAATAGAGGATTCTACTAAAGGATAAAGAATATGATGCCACATTAAACATTGTTTAAATGATAACATGAAGGCAAAAAAATCTGGTTTTCGGATGAAAGGAAATTATTACATAATACTGTGTTTATTCTTTAAAGGTTTTTATAGGGTGTGACCTACAATTTATTATAAGATCGTTGATGTCAAGTAAGTCCAAGCCAGCCTCTCCTGCACATTTTCCGTAGCAACTTGTGCAATGACATGGTGTGGTTATGTTTACAGTGTGATTCCAACATGTATTCCCTCCTTTAAAATTAAAGGCTATCATAAACTTATGATTTATTACTCAGAAGAGTATGCTATCCTAATATTTATAAATATATTTATACCAGGCTTAAAGATTTTGCTATTTTATTAATGTAGGTCTGGAAGTTACATGAACACACTGATAGTCACTGAAATCAAATAAAAAGATGTTCACTCATCATTCTTCCAGCCCAAAGAATGTAACTATTTTAATTTCTTAATCATTTGTAATCATCATCTAGATGCAAATTTTAACAATGTATCAGGAGACACAGTCCTTACTATGCTCATTCTCATGAATCCATCCATAATATTCAATTACATTATTGTTATTATTTATTTATATAAACACTCCCAAATTTCAGAAAAATTGGATTAACAATTGCCTCCCCTCCCATTCCTCCCCCCGCCACCCACCCCACCATCGATATTGTTGGAATACACATCTTTGTAACTACCTTTTTTTTTTCTTTAGCTTTGGAGTCATCAGGCCTAGGTTTCAACTCAGTCATTCCCACTCATTAGCAGTGATTTGGGGCAAATCATTTAACTTTACTAAGGTTTAGTGTCTTCTTCTTAAACTCAATCACACTTTTAAAAAACGTGAAAATAAAACTCAAATACCATTACGTTTTTCTTTGGCGACCTCTTAAGAGTTTCATAAAAGAAGTATAAATATTATCTTTAACCTTTGAAGCCATGGATTTTTTGGCCCCCTAGAGGAAACAGTGTGGGAATAAATGGCAAATAGGCAGCCCCAGGATAGCATATAACCTTGACTGTAACCCCAGGATAGCATATAACCTTGACATTATGGATAAGAGTCGACATACACAAAATAGCAAAGCACCAGTCACAGCCATACCAGGAGGGGGAGAGACACAGGCTGAAGGAGAGGATGAAAGGACAAGCACAGACATAATTAACTCCCCCGCATTTTAAAGGGGGACCGTCCCCGCCCACAGAAAGTTTCCATTTCTGATTCTGTGCTTCGTCTCGGTGCCACCGGCGCTTCCCTTTCAAGAATGTGTCCTGCTAAGGAGATGAGGCCCCCAACCTCCTTTTCCTCTTTTACATTTTAGTCAGACGCTGGGACAGTATTCTCTGAGTTAGACCTGATGTCGGTGCTGCTGTGCGATCCCACTAAAATGCCCAGACATGTTGCTGTCGATGCCGATCGGTTAGTTCAAGAACAAGGGGAAAGCCTGGGTGGTGGCCATGTATGGAGTCGTCGCAACGCCCTTCCTTCACTTCCGCCCCCCCCCCCCGCCCCCGGCATCTGGTAGCTTAGAAGTTCTCAGGGGTTCCCTTTCATGTGGGGATAGAGGATCCTCCCGGGGGGCTGTGCAGCCCGGGCCATCTCATCTGACCCCAGCCATCTCTGGGACTTACCTCCTGTCCCATTCCTTCCCCGAAAAACCCATGCCTTTTCCACTATTCCCCACTCATGCAACACCCAGATTTCTTTCCTTAAATATATTTTTATTGATTTCAGAGACAAAGGGAGAGGGAGAGAGAGATAGAAACATCAATGATGAGAAAGATTATTTGATCAGCTGCCTCCTACACACGCTGCACTGGGGATCAAGCTTGCAACCCGGGCCTGTGCCCTCACCGGGAGTCGAACCATGACCTCCCGGTTCATAGGTCGATGCTCAACCATTGAGCCATGCTGGCCGGGCCACCCAGCTTTTCTTCCTGCCTGACCACTGCTTACTTACTTGCCAAGTCTCAGATCAAATTGTCACCCCAGCGGGGGTGGGTCCCCTGACCCCTCCAGGTGCAGTGAGTCAGCTGACTTCATTCTGCTCCACCTCCTTATCACTTTGGTCCCGGTTGGTGACGTACCTGTTGGAATATCCAGCTGCTTTCCTTATTGGTTGTCCTGGGCGGGCAGGTTCCAGTCATTTAGTGTCACTGCCCAGAGCCTGTTCAATGCCTGTTGTTTAAAAACTTTGTGTATAGCTCTGGCCTGTGTTGCTCAGTGGATAGAGCGTCGGTCCACAGACTGAAGGGTCCCAGGTTCTATTCAGGTCAAGGACACGTACCTTGGTTGCAGGCTCGGTCCCCAGGCCTGGTTGGGGCGTGTGTTTCTCTCACATCAATGTTTCTCTCTCCCTCTGTCTCTCCCCCTCCTCCCTTCCACTCTCTCTCAAAATCAGTGTGGAAAATATCCTCAGGTGAGGATTAACCCAAAACATATGTGTTTAATAAAGTCCTTTGGGGGGTGCAGTGTGGTGGGGTGGAGATCAGAGGATAAAAAGCAGGTCCCTGGCTCTGGACCTGTCTCGTGGGGTCTGTGGCTGCTGGGCTTGGGGTAGAAGAGGCGGGTTGGGCAGGTGAGCTGGGGATAGAAAGGGCAAACAGCGGTGGACGGATTCAGAGAGGCCCGCCGTCCGTCTGTTTCCTGCGTTCGCTTCCAAAGGGCACGGCTCCGAGTGGGCTCGCGGGAGTGCGGTTTAATAAAGTCCAGAGCCATTGGCTTGTCCTCAAAATGTGCTTGAACTCCACGGCGATCTCTAAATTAAAGCCAATGACCACACAGGGTTCTTCCCTCTGTTAATGTCTGGCGGGAAAGGGCCATTAGCAAGTTTATGAATTAGCGTCTGTTTATAAGGTATGCACAATCATCCTGGAGTCCCTTAAGCCAGTCCCTCTGTTTTTTAAAGTCTAACGGATCTGTTTACTGAGCAAGACTCAGGGGGCGTCATCCAGGCAACTCGCTTTTGTCTCCCATCCTTCTAATAAAACGAGTTCCTCGGGTGACGTTCGCCCGTGACCCCGGGTCATGTTTGCCGAGGATTCCTGGCCTCCCAGGTAAGAATGAGCCCCTGGGCCCTGGGAAGTCTCAGACGCAGCATCCGGTGAATCCTCAGCTACGCAGGGGCTGTCATGGGCACAGCTGCGGCTCCATCACCGTGAGCGGCCTGCCCTGGCCGGCTGGCTGCAGCCCCACGCGGACTTTGGCACAAGGCTCGGGGCCCAGTGAGCAGCAGCCGCACGACCCCTCGCCCACGGGTGCCCCGTGACGTGGCGGCGGCCCCCGCGCCTCAGCGGCCTGGTTGGTGTGGACCCCGGCCCCTGAGAGCGGTAAATGCATCAAGGCCGGGCTGCGGGGTCCGCCGACGGATTCGCTGGGGGGTGCTCATCGGATTCGGAGCCCGACCCCAACCTCTTCTTCGTATTGCGTTTTCTTTTAAGACTAAAAAAATCTATAGAATTTTATTAGAAGTGCGGAAATTGAAACTCTCAAATAAACATGAGGAGGATATGGAATGGCCCGCCTACTGATATTAGGTGTGGAATTGACGGCAGGAAAAAAAAGAGTGTGTGTCCAGTTTTCTTTCTTTTAAAAATATATTTATATTTGTATTGATTTCAGAGAGGAAGGGAGAGGGAGAGAGAGAGAGACATCGATGATGAGAGAGCATCATGGATCGGCTGCCTCCTGCACGCCCCACACTGGGGATGGAGCCCGAAACCCGGGCACGTGCCCTGTCTCTTTACTGAGGAGAAAACGGAGGTTCGGGCAAGTTAACTGACTTTCTCGTCGTCTCACAGAAAGCGGGGATGGAGTTAGAAATGTGATCCCAGGTTTTTAACGCTGGACGCTCATGCTCTTATCTGCTATGCTTTCCCACCAGAACAGCAGCAGCAACAAATCTAAATGTTATGGACATGAGACCTAAGCATCTGTCCCCCGCCTGCCCGCCTGCCCCAGGCGGAAAGGGGCTGCGACGATCAGGAGTCCTGGCCGGGAGGCGTCCCTGCGGCCGTGTCCATGTCTGAGCCGCCTTCGGGGTTTCCAGCGCCCACAGCCGAGAGTTCCCAACGCCTGCGTTTCCTTGACAAATAAAATAAACCAAGCGTGTGGTTCTACCTGGAACTCTCTCTGAATTATCTCTTTAGCCTCTCAGCCACAATTTACAAGTGACAGGCGACATATTTCATTACCTTTACGTGGGAAATAACTTTCAAAGGGGCGTTCGACATGCTGTAATCAAGTCTGTCAGAAACATTATTGGATTGACTGGGTTTGGCGAACACAATCGTTCCTCACTGTTATTCGGGGTTTTCCCCGACGTTTTATAGGGGGGCAGCTTCGGGGAGACGTCTGTTGAAAAAATAACGAGGAGGTGCCCCTCCTCTGAGCACCGGCACCGTGAAAGCTGTGATGGCCGGGTTTTTACCCAAAAAAGCCGATTCCCAGGTGCCCCCTGGCTGACACCAGCTCCGCCCTTCAGGACTAGAAGGGAGACATGGCTTCGCCTGAATGGAGGCCAGACTCGGGGGGCAGGGGGTGGGAGGGAGATGGGGGTGGAGGGGGTTCAGGAGGAAGGTGCAGGCCAGTGAGGAACTAAAAAGACTCAACCTACACAGCTGGAAGGAGGCCGAGCCTGCCTCGGGCATGAGCCAGTCTGCCTGGCACTGCTGCAGACACCTCCCAGGCCGCGAGCTTGGTTGGGCGAAAGCCTTGTCCGGAGGCTGCTTTTCTGCCCGGGGAGCGTTCATGTGTCGGGTCTTTGTCTGGAGGGTGGAGGTGGCAGAAGGCAGGGGGCAGGCCTCCTGCGGCGGGCAGACCCGGGCGGGCCACGTCCAACCATCGTTTGGAACACATGAGAACAATGCAGCCCGTGTCTCCTTATAGGGCGCTGAAGGGAAACTGCTCTTCTTGTTGTTTGTTACTCTCGCCCAAGGCTATTTTAGAGAGAATGGTACGTTGTGCCCTTGACCGGGAATTGAACCAGGACCCTTGCGTGCCTGGCACACCGGCCAGGGCTGGGAAACTGCTCTTTGCCTTGGGTGCCATTTACGACTGGAGCAGAACTGTGCATTTTAAGTGAAACAACAGGCAGAAATCATCACCCTGTGTCTTGGGGGGCTCTGAGACTGCAGGTAGGTCTTCTTACTTCGTTTCCTAGGCGACAGGGGCGTTGGTCTCAGGTATAGAACCCGAGAGCGTATGTGACAGAGGCCTTTGCCTACATCGGAAAAGTCATTATCCCTCGTTTTCCATAGGAGGGACGCAGGCAGCCCGGAACCCAATCAATTATTTACCGGCTCTTAGGACTTCGTGGCCGAGCAAAGAGTACTTAGAATCTGGGTGTTTTTCCTGCCAGAATCTCTCCTCGGGAAATAGTTGTGCCTTACTCTGTCTGGAGGAGAGGGGAGAACGTTGATTTCTTCTGGCTCTCACCCGCCCTGAGCTATTTCTAGGCCCCTGGTTCGTGACCGTGTGTGCCATGGGGGTCTGACTGATGGGCTGTAGTCTCCCAGGTCTTTAGGGCAGATCTGCAATGAAACTCTCCTTCCATGTGCGGAGTAAGGCTTCACTCTGCCCCTCCGTAGGTCGAGTGTTATTAAAACCCTGCTCTACATTGTCGGCCCGTGTTGCTGGGGCTCTGGGGGTAGGGCAGCGGGGAATAGGGCGGCGTCTCTCCCATTTCTGCATTCCAAGGGCCTAACTGAGCTGCAGTGGACAATCCCATGGGTGTGGACAAGTCGGAATCACGGAATTCTCCGGAAGAAAAGCAGCTGGGTTCCTTTCCAATACAGCTCGCGACCCAAATGTAGCTGCCTTACTCAGCTTACCTGGGCGAGTGTCCGAAAGGGTCTACGTGGGCGAGTAGCTAAGCGGACCTCGGCGTCAGCCTCTCCGGCGTCGGGATGGACACAAGTCCTTGCAGACACTCGGAGAGGGTCGTTCTCAGACTTGTACCCTCAGACCAGCCTCCAGGTCACAAAGCACAGAGCTCACACAGCATCCTGTCAGGGGGGTGGGGCGGGGGGGTGGTCGGATCCTGCCCTGGAGGGGTGGGTAGGCTGACTGGCAAAGGTACGATGTAAGTTCTTAGGGGGGGGCGGGGTGAGGGGACAGGGGAAGAAGGGGATCCTAATATAAGGTGACAGGAGGAGAGATGACTTTGGGTGTTGGGCACATGGTGCAATATATGGATTTTGTAACTTGGAAATCCACACATGAAACCTGTATGTTCATGTTGACCAATGTCACCCCAATAAATGTAATATTTTTAAAAAGTATGCCTTTTATAGAATAAACTTGTAATGAATACAGGGTGGGTGAAAGTAGGTTTACAGTTGTCATACATGAAACACAGCTTATTCTTGTGCTCGTATTTACTTTGTATTATTTTCCATACAAACAACTGATTTGCCCCCAGCCAGTATAATATTATTATTTCGATGTGGATTAATAAATATACTTTTAAAAAATACCTTGAACCGCCTAGAGAGCGTGTGAGTAACGAGGCATCGTATTCAGGGCCAGACAAGACTCTGGTCGCTGAAGGTTTAGCACCAGGTGACCTAAGGCTGCAGGAGAGGATGATGGGAAGGTGGGGAGGGAAGGCTGCCTGGAGGAGGTGGAATGTGGGCTAAACTTTTATGAAGATTTGGGTTATGCCCAGCCAGCGAGGCTCAGGGGTTGAGTGTCCACCTATGAACCAGGAGGTCAGGGTTTGATTCCCGGTCAAGGGCACATGCCCAGGTTGTGGTGTTGATCCCCAGTAGGGGGCGTGCAGGAGGCAGCCGATCCATGATCCTCTCTCATCATTGATGTTCCTATCTCTCCCTCTCCCTTCCTCTCTGAAATCAATAAAAATATATTTTAAAAAAAGGTGTGGGTTAGCAAAGACAGGGAGGTCGGGCCTGCACTCCGCAGAGATGTGGACGGGCTTGGGCCCTCCGGGTGATGCAGCCTTGCTTCGGCGGCCTGACCTTCCACTGATTTGCATCCAAATTGTGGGAGTTGTGATGCATGTGTCTGTGGCCTGTGGCAAATCTCCATGTCTGTGTTCGTCTCTGTCTCTGGCGCTTCCTTGGAAACCAGGGGAGTGACCCGCTGCTGGGCAGGGGCAGGGACTCGGGTCCTCCTGCGGCCGGGCCGCCCCACCGCGGGGTCTGCTGGCCAGGGGCGCAGGGCCCTCTCCCTGGGGTGTGTCAGGATGGGGCACACGCCTGCAGACTCTTGCCTCCATGTTGTATTTGGGACGGTTCCCTCTGAGCTGCTACGTTTGGCAGCGTTCCTCGTTAGCATTTGATAAACAATTATTGCCAAATGTTAGCGAGGAAACCTGCCAAATGTTACAGCTCAGATTTCACCACCGACAGAAAAACAGTGCAGCCTGCAAAGCCTGGGGCAACCGAGCCCCGGCCGGCCGGGCGTGCCAGCTCCACGCGGCAGGGGACGCGGTTGGGACAAGTCGTGAGTCTGAAGGTGGAGGGCCGTGTGCCAGCAGCGCTGGGCGCCGCTCTGAAGCCATGAATCCGTCGCACCTGTTGGTTCTCCGAGCGGGAAGCCTGAGGCCCATGGTTTCTGGCGAACCCTCGCTCCCGGGCTTCCAGCCACACTCCCCCCTTTCACGCCCTTCATGCCAGGAAGTAAGCGGAAGGTCACGGGGTCGTGGGGTCTCTTCTTGCTTGTCTGCTGGGCGACTGTCCAATTTCTTCCAAGGTTCAAGGTCTTTCCTAGCTACTTGCGGTCATCACCTTTTCCATCTCCTCCAGAAACACCTAGGCACACCTGGGCCCCCTTGGACTTTGCGAAGACGGCTCTCCAGTCACGCGGAGAATTCTGTGCCCCTGTGGGTCTCTTTGGGATCCAACGAGCCTGTTTTCCTCGTTTGATCCCCTAACGTACAGTTTCTAGGCCTTTAGAGATGCAGATGGTGAAGGGTCAGGGGTGGATTCTAGACTGGCCGCTCTTGGTCACACCCCGCCCCCTCCTTCTCCTCCGGGGGTAGCCCTGCCGCCCTGACCCCCATGCTAGCCCCCGTCACCTCGGTGCTCCCTGGATGCTGCTCTTTCCACCTCCTCTCGGTGATGCTCACCCATCACTCAGTCCCCAGCTCAAACGCTCACCGCGCTCAGTCCTCGAGGCAGCGTTGGCAACGCCTCCTTGTGCGATAAGCACATCTTTTAACGGTGAGATCACAGCCCCACCTGCATCCTCCGGGAGGAAGCTTCTGAAGCTCACTGATCTCATTCGTCTCTTTATCCCCGCTGCCTGGTGCGGATCTTCCTGTGGATCCAATAAATATATTTAAATGCGTGTTTTTTTCTCTGTTTTTCTTTTTTTTTTTTAAAGTGTGATGCCCCAAAGTGGGCACGTTTACCAAGCTGTGGGTTGTGGGGGGGGGGTCCTCCGGTGCCTTGGTCGGCATGTCTGCGGGCGCTTCCTTGTTTGTTTTCTTGTTTGCCCTGCTGCGCCCCGACACGGCTGCGTCCCCTCTTCCTCACAGACTTCACGCACCCCTCCAACACCTCACACCCACCCCGCAATGTAAATAAAATCAGAGTTTATTCCACGCGGGGTTTCTGGAGCTCACACATGAGCAGTTCAGGCTTTGCTCGCCTGGACGGGGTGGCAGCGTCTCCGCCTGCAGTCGGGGGCACGTGACTCCTTTTACGTAACGTAATACCCTCTAATAGAAGGACTGTCCCTAATAAAGTGACACAATAAACCTGGAATTACCGCTTGAGGACCTGCTTATTCAACCAGTGGTCCACTTTTTGGTCCTTTGTCGTTTCTCTCCTTTGAATTCATGGCTCACTGCCCTCACACTGCGATATGAACACACTGACCAAGCACACCCCGTTATGTCATAAAGCCATGGTACCAGGTGTCAAAAGGGAAAAAAACAAACATTATTGTAACCGTCACGGGGCTGTTCCCACGATGCTTTCAGAGACGCCTCTCGAGTGAGGAACTGTGTTTACTAACCCAGAGCAACATTTCTCCTTCTATTTTGGGGGAGGCCCCTGTTCTTTCCTCCGAAAACATTTTTTCTGTGAATTCTGTGTTTCAGAATGGAGCTAAATACTGCCGTGATAAATTCGGGTGAGCCACGTTCAGATACCAAAGAACGCCACAGATTTCTCTGGGGGAACAGAACACGGTGGTCAGTGTTTAACAAAAAAATCTTTGATTCTCTTCTCTTTTGTTCCACGTGACACTCCCATTGCTGAGTCCAAGGTAATCCTTGCAAACACGGCGCCTGGCTTTTCCCGGGCCGCACTGCCATCCCCGAAGCATCAAGGATCTCGATATTTGAAGCTGGAGTTGCCACAGTTGGTTTTCCTGCCGGTCCTGTGAAGCTGAGTGCAGATTCCCACAAAGCACAGTGACACTCAGAGACGCGGGGAATCTTAGAAATTGGTTTCTGAGTCTAGATGGCAGGGAGCCGGTGTGCTCAACGAGGGAGTTGCTGAAAGGGTTCGAGGTCCCTTGCTAACCCAGCAGGAGAGAGAACCCGGAAGGGAGGGTGTACGAAGTGTCAGCTTTAAGAAGAGGCTTCCCGCAGAAAGACCGGAAAGGAGGCATGAGCCCGCGAAGGTGGACAAGGGCTGTCACCCGTGTCCAGGACTGTGTTTTCCGGACCTTGCTGGTCGAGACATCGTGTGTGAAAACGTGTCCTCAGTCTTCCTGTTATTTCAGGCATATTCTTTTTCAAGCCACGTACAGAATAGCCTGCAGGACATGGGTGAGGAGGTGTGGCTCAGCGCAAAGCTGTGAATGAGAGCAGTGGCGGGCGCGAAGGAGTAAATGAATGACCGCAACTTAACCGAGACACTCAGATTCACATCAGGTCTGGGGTTAGTGACGGTTTCCTCTCCCTGAACTTCCCGGCATTCACCGTGCACCATCAGAGATTTCTATCTATAATGTGGTCTGATTTCACTGTGGCTTTTCAAGAAACAAGTAAGACGTGATATTGCAAACAAGCTACAAAAACCGTGCCTCCTTCCACCTCTCGTCAGTTCCTTCCTGGTAGCTTCTGCCTGTGAGTGAGATCAGGGGATGCTGTCTTTCTGGGACTGGCTTATTGCACGGAGCGTGAGACTCCCCAGGCCCCTCCATGCATCTCAAAGGGGGCTTATTTCTGTGAGGAGCTCCGTTTGTAACAAGCAGAAGTCTTAATTTAAATATATAAATAAATATATGTATGTATGTATATTGGTGCTGCTGTTCCGCTCCTTCTGGAAATGCGGCCAGAGTCTCTTTCTTTGAGCTCTCACAGAAAACATCATGAAGGTGGAGATAAAATAGAATACAGATGTCCCCGTGATGGCTCTGCAGCGTCTCTTTTAAAGTTCACATACATTTGACAGCTGGCCTTGTCCCTCCGGGGACCACTCAGGTGCCATCTACCGCAGTCTAATGGGCTGCGGGCTGCTAGCATTTGTTCTGCCAGGAGAAGCGCCTTGGCGGGGTGGGGGTGGGGTGAGGGAGGGAGGAGCCGCAGCCCCAGCAGCGGCGGCCCAGGCAGAGGCAGCAGCCGCCGGGCAGCTGTCCAGCGTGCTGAACCATCTGCCTGCTTGAAGGCGATGTTTTCTTCTCCTTGAACTTGAAACCCTGGTGACACCTGTTCCGCTTCTCTCGGGCTCTGTGTGAGGTTTAAATTGGTGGAATCCATTTTGAAAATGTACCCAGAGTAAGACAGAGCTGGAATGTATATTTCCCAATCGATGAGTGCATTTCATTTTCTTCACAACATTAGGCTGCGCTGGCAGCATTTGCCTATCCTTTCTCTCACCCGAGTAGGCATGTGGGAAAGGTCACATCCTCTTCTGACACGATGCTTAGGACAATAAAGTTTCTGACTGGCCGGCGTGGCTCAGGGGTTGAGCATCAACCTATAAACCAGGGGGTCAGGGTTCAATTCCTGGTCAGGGCACTGGCCTGGGTTGTGGGCTCGATCCCCAGTGTGGGGCGTGCAGGAGGCAGCTGATCCATGATTCTCTCTCATCACTGGTGTTTCTAACTCTCTGCCTCTCCCTTCCTCTCTTAAATCAATAAAAATATATTTTAAAAAGTAAATAAATTTTCTGAAATAGAAAGAAAATGCCAATGCTGACCCACGTGCCGAACCTGGGCAATGTTTATGACTAGACCCCCCCCCCCCCAGTGATTCCCTTCACACACAGCCTCTGCGAGATGTGCTGATAATATCCCAGCCGTTATCCTTCCAGCAGTTTCCATAAATACAAAGTGAGCTGAGAAGAGCTGGGTGGACATTACTTAGTGGTAGTGTCATTATCGTGATTTGGGGTTTCCTGCTCCAGGGACCACAATTTCGGGAGATATATTTACCCAGTTCGAGGAATAACTCCAATAATGCTGAGAATCCAAAAAGGTAGTCTCTCTTGGGCTGAGCCGTCCATAAGAGATGACTCAAGGGCAGGCCATTAATCCTCTGTTCACGGAATCTGGCAGAATTCGAATCTCTCTACGATCTGTGGTGAAATATGATCACCTTAGTTGTGTCCTATGGGCCTTTGTTGGCTCCCGATTTTCCGTCTTTAAATGAGAAGTTTGGATTTTATGATATTAATGGTACCTTCAAATGCCAAGGTCCCACACTTTGTAGTGGAGGCAGGTAAGTTGCCATAGCCCCATTCAATGTGTCAACCATGACACCACCCTCTTTGTACCAGACTCGAGTTCCCGTGAGTATTATGTAAAGGGAAGTGAGCCTTACAGGAAAGCAGGACTTCATTTGTTCATAGGACGTGTCCGACTCTCCGTAAACCTGTGTGTGTGTGTGTGTGTGTGTGTGTGTGTGTGTGTGTGTGAGAGAGAGAGAGAGAGAGAGAGCAAGAGAGAGAGAGAGAGAGAGAGGGAGCGAGAGAGGTTGTTCAGTGACATGAGGGAGTGAGAAAGAATTAATTGGTTTAGTGGGAAATAAATAAGGAAAGATGCAAGAAGGCAGCAGCTGACGACGAGGAGCTATTTTTATGGGGTTGCATAATCTACTGCATTCTGGCCCCTTCCTTCCCAACCCACAGACTCCTTATTAGATCTTCTAAGCCAGCGGTTCTCAACCTGTGGGTCGCGACCCCTTTGGTGGTCAAACGACCCTTTCACAGGGGTTGCCTAAGACCATCCTGCATATCAGATATTTACATTACGATTCATAACAGTAACAACATGACAGTTATGATGTAGCAACGAAAATAATTTTATGGTTGGGTCACAACATGAGGAACTGTATTTAAAGGGCCAGAAGGTTGAGAACCACTGCCAGTGAGTCTCGAGAGCTTCATTTTGTCTAAATCCCCGTGACATTTCACAGCTGCAATGATAGACTCCTCGTTGCACTGTTTGCCTTCATGCTTGAGCTCCCAGCATTGCTGTTCTATCGGTGTCAGTGGTTCCAGGTATTTATAATCCTCTCGCAGTCCTAGAATTTCTTATGCAATGTGAAAGAAAGGATTTTTTGGGTTAGGAAATAGGTTCGTTTAGAAACGAAGTCCATTTTCACTTGGTAAGTCTGTTGTTATGGCAATAGAAGTATACTTGTAACAGAAGGGCAGATCCAGAAAATTAAAGAATGGAAGAAGTGGTGGCATTCTGGGAAGGGAAGTTAGATGTCATGAAAAGAGGAAGCCAGCAGCATCTAAAGAGTATTGTCAGTGCCTGGCCGCAGAGACAGGCATGGCGGGCGGGGCTCCACAGGGTCACACTGGGCATGTACAGGTATGACCTCTGCCTGTCCTGGACACCCTGGCCCCATGGAAGGAGGGAGAGATGACCGACCGTGCTCATCCTTGCAGCAGCAGCAGCTCCTCCCAGACCATGCATGTCTGCTATTCACAGTGCATCGTGAATCAGGCACCTCTAGGAGAGAGGTCACCTGCAGTGTTTGCGTTTCTCTTCTTTCCAACACTCTTCCTCATCTCTTCCAGTCCGTGGGCTGCTGGCACTCCCTGCGTCTCCCGGTCTGCCATTCCTGGGAGGATGTCGCCTCTGGAGTCCCTGTCCCTGACAGAGAGGTACAGTTTCCCCCGTACCCCTCCCTACCAAGCTTTCCGCGTTGGAAATCAATCCTCTGCGGGCTGTGATCGCATTTGCAATTTTATTTTCAGGAGAGCGTTTTGCTAGTACAAATCACATGTCGGGTAGATATTTTCTCCTCTCTTGGACCATGTAATCCACTATGGAGAGCACTGCAAAAACAGCAAAACTAAACTAAACCCACAAGCAACAGCACGCGGTTCACGGAGGCTGCGTGTGCGCTCCCAGCCTCAGCTGCGCCCGTGGATGGGGGAGACTCTAAACCTAGCCTTCCATATGCTCCTGGAAAACACGCGAAGGCTGTGCTCATTCGCTTCCTAGATGGAAACTAAATGTTAATGATCTTTTTAAAAATGTTGCATCTTCCGTTTATGCTGCCCAGTCCCAGTAAATTCCACACACGACCAAATTCTGGTCCTAGTCCTGGGGTCCATGGAGCGAGTCCTCCTAGGACTTTAAAAGCTGTGATCCTTCGTGAGGACCTTCTGTTAAACCGTTCTGTCTTGATTTTAGCAGGATTCCTTGCCTATGCGGGTGGACGTATGTTGCCTCTTTGATGTTTTTTATTTGTTTTGGAATGATCATAGAACCACAGGTAGAGGTGGGGATTTGGCCATATTCGTCTTTTCCTTTTTCTGAGTTGTTATCATATCTTGTCTTACGGCCTTGTGCACAGCTGGGATGATTTTAAAAGGAGTTTCTTCTCCCTGGAAAAGTTTCATTCAGTAAAATACTCTTGAAAATAAGACACCTTCAAAATCAGAAGAATGAATTTATAATGGGATATTTCACACAGCAGCGTGACTGACTGATGGTAAGGGCGGAGAGGAAGTTGAAAATTAATAATGTGGAAAACTGCAGGGAATGAAATACTCAGATTAAAGAGAAACCAGCTGAAGAAGGAGAGGGTAGGAAGGATGCCGTGGTTGTTGGTAAAGAGAATGGGTGATACCAGGAAAAAGGGGAGGAAGAAGGGAGGGTCTCAAGTACGGGGACAAAACTCAGTTACTGAGGAGGCCAGTGGTTAATACAACGACCTAGAGGTTCTTCAGACTGAAAGGTGTACATGAAAAACATTGTTGAATAGCCTGGCAGGTTGGCTCAGTGGTTGAACATCCACCCATGAACCGGGGGTGGCAGTTCAATTCCCCTCAGGGCACCTACCTCAGTTGCAGACTCGATCCTCAATAGAGGGAGTGCAAGAGGCAGCCAACTGATGATTCTCTCTCATCATTGATGTTTTTCTCTCTCCTTCTTCCTTCCTCTCTGAAATCAATAAAAATATATTAAAAAACAACCACCACATTGTTGAATAGAAGGCCAGTTTTGCATCCTCCGGTCATATCTTTAAACTATACCTATATGCATATGTATGTATTTGTATGAATGCTGTATATTGTTTATATAAAAGAACTAAATGGTTAATCTGTAAAACTTTTAGGTATCTGCCACCAGGATTGATGTTCTATGATACTACATAGGTAATATTAGAGAATTCCCACTTTTGTTCCCTGATTTAAAACTCATTTTTTAGTGTATAGTTCAATCAGGAACAGATCAAACAAGAGACTCACACAATACATGTGGCTAAACACAGTGGCCAGTAGCTAGAGCGCTTCAGGGCCAGGAAGGCACCGTAAGAAGTCATTCAAAGGTTAGTGCATAGAAAATAACTACGGACTGTGTTGTGGGGTCAGACTCTCAAATAAGTGTGGTTGAAGACAGAGGAACGTTTATCCCAGTAAAGATAAGCATCCGGCCCTGGCCAGTTGCTCAATGGTTAGAGCGTCGGCCAGCAAACTAAAGGGTTGCAGGTTTGATCCCTGGTCCGGGCGTGTACAGAGGCAACCGATGGATGTTTCACTCTCACATCGGTGTTTCTCACTTCCTCTCCCTTCCTATCTCTCTCTAAAGAGGATTAAAATAATAATAATATAAAATCCTTCGAAGGATACCCTGGTACATAAGAAGCACTCAATAAGTGTCACCTTATTATGACTGCTATGCACAAAGGGCCATGCTAAGGGGAAATGGTAGAAGCAAAGTATCAAAGAGAAATACAACACAGAGTCCTCAAAGGTGCTTGTGATTTCATGAGGAAGACAAACACGGGCACCCGCATGTAGAGAATTAACCTGCGGAGTTGTCCTGTGTTGGAAGGTGACTCTCAGGGTAGCTGTCAAGTGTGTGCTCAGCAGGGGACCGCCCAGTGGGAACGTGGGTGGCCAGAGGAGGCGAGCGCTGCATCCTGGGAGTCGCTGTGTCGCAGGGAGCGTGGGCAGAGGAGAGCGGGCCAGACGGAAAGAACCTCTGAGGTCTCCTCCCACCACAGGATCGATGGGGGAACCTGCGCGCAGGGCATTTCATTTTCGTCTGCGCTGTAGGTCCTCGTTTGTGAGCACACGCTCCTCCCTGGAAAAACCCGGTTCGATCACATCAATAGTCCCTTCCCACGCGTTTTCATTATGGAAGAGGCAAATGAGAAGTTTCACAAGACACTGGCCCGAAGGCCGGGAGGGGATCGATATGTTCAGCAATTAATACCCAGCGTGCAGCCGAAGACGCATAATTTCCCCATTGGAAAATGTGAGCTATAAATAGGAGGCGGTTGCCAGAAAAAAAAAATGCTGCTTGGCATGTAAAATAATCAAGTGAAATTCTTGAAAGATGACTTACTTTCTCGATTTGCATAACTTGGATTCAATACATTTACACAATATTTGCATTGGAAACTTATCCTAAAGCCAGCCGATGGAAAGAACATAAGACGTTCCCAACATGCTTATACATTAATAACATTCCGTGCCAATCTGATGTTTCAAGACCCAGGGTGAATTACTTATTAAAAACCCATCTACCGCTATCTGTCTCCATCTTTCTTTCTGTATGAGCCGTAATGGCTCTGATAGGTTTCAGAATTATATTTGGACAGGATATGACTGGCTGTTCCATGCCCTCTCCGGCCGATGTAATTTCCCTCCCTCATAACAGACATTATCCTGCTGCGGCATCGAGCCAGGTCATTAACGCAGGGAGCACAGCCTGACCCGGATGCCCCTGACCTGACCAGCCGTTACCCAGTGGCGCGCTAACATCGTGGAAATTGTTTAGAAGGTGATGCTCACGTGGTGATGAATATGTATGGTAGACCCACGTATTCCTTGAAAACTCATCCTTCCGTCTGCACCATTTCATCATTCTTAACTATTTTTCTAAGAGGCTTAACTTTGAGGTAGAAACACAGAATCTGAATCTTACGTTATTTGCAAAGTCAAGTAACCGAGTTCCTGGAGCACGTCCCGTCTCCGTAGTTACTCAAACAGGCAAGAGCGCCTTCAAACCTGTGGAATGTGCCGATGAGGAAGTACATGAGCACAGCCCTCACCCTTTTCAGCTTTTAAAAAATATTTGGGCGACCGCTGCTCTAGAGCATCCACTTGCATTTTATGGATAAAGTCAGTCTACGCATCTGACTTTATCAATGACTAGAATGTTTGCATAGACACATAATGAAGAAATTTGTATAGGATTAAAAAGAATAAATGACCCTGTATTATAGACTAGCTATCAATATTTCTATATAATTTTTTTTACCATTTTCCCAAAACATTTCTTACAAAAAGGAGCATCATGTGAATTCTGTCACACAGGTCTCCATAAATGAGTGTAATCTGGTTTTCCAGGCAGCGTCTCTGGTTTGCAAGAAGGAAACGTGAATGGATTGAGTTTAGAAGTGCGAACAGGTGTGGCAGGGCGGGCACACGGCCTCTGGTGGCGGGTGGGGAGGTACCCAGTGGCCAGCAGCAGCTCTGAGGAGGCTGCAGATGTGCTGGTCTGGGCTCACCATGTCTTTTTGTCTTTTTCGTAAAGCACCCCAAGAGGGTCGGCGTGGACGGGCCCATCCCGGGTTCATTCCAGTACCTGCCTCTCCTTTGTGTTTGCACTCACTGATGACACCTGTTGGGCTGCCACCCTTGATTGAAATAGTGATCAGAGAACACAGGAATCTGCTCTGAAGGACGCTGGGCTCAGAGCATCCCAGGTCGGGTGACGGTGGGTCCTCTGTTCTGAAAACGAGGGTGTGATTCGATGGAGAGCCCACCACCCGGCTTCCCTCGGGCATATTGCAGGGCAACGTCCGCAGCCCTTTCAGGGAAGTTCACCGTTTCAGAGAGACCTAACGCAGTCCTGAGCGCCTTCAGCCCCGTGTGCGCCATTCTGCCGCTTATCACTCCATGGTCTGCAGATTGCCCGGAAGCACACGGCTGCGTGCTGAGTCACACGCAGTCAGCGGCAGGGCTCTCGCCCTGTTTCCAAAGTGGATTCTGCCTTGCAGGGCCCACTCCCAAAGCGCTCACGCATCCGTCATCTGAAATGACGGGATGGAGCCTGCATGGAAGGTGATCGCTCCTGGGCAGGTAACACAGAGGCGACGCGCCCCTGTGCGGGACGGGTGCCTGCAAATCTACGGCCTGGATTCAGGGGAGTGGGGGCCAGCCTGCTCCCAGCAGGGATTCGGCCCTAAGAGATGTGGGTGTGGTGGCTCCAGCTGGGACCCTTCCCTTCGGAGCAGACACGTGTATCACGATCCCATCACTGGTTTCTGAAGGAAGCTGCTCCCTCCCACCTGGGGACAAGGAAGGGCAGGCCGACTGGCTTCCTTTTCGTCATCGTCTCCACAGCTCCTTTCTGAAACCACACTCTCCACTCTGCTCCACAGGGTGTCCTGACAGCGTGCACAATGAGTTGCATCTAAAGGGTCCTCTCGGCTGGTCCCCCCCACCCAGGGGCACTGAGAGCCTTGGGGTCCAGGAATGGCGAGAGGTTGGTTTTGTGTCGGAGCCGAGCCCTTAGCTGTCAGTTAAATGGGAGGCACCTGTCAGCACCACCGCAGTGAGGAATGAAGACAACTTAGTGTGTTTGGTCCCATTGGAAATTGCCGGCTTTCTTTTTCCTTTTTAAAATATCTCTTTATTGATTTCAGAGAGGAAGGGAGAGAGAGGTAGAAACATCAATGATGAAAGAATCATCATTGATCGGCTGCCTCCTGCACACCCCCAACTGGGGATTGAGCCCGCAACCAGGGCATGTGCCCTTGACTGGAATCAAACCCAGGACCCTTCAGTCCACAGGCCGACGCTCTAGTCACTGAGCCAAACCAGCTAGGGCTTGCAGCTTTTGTTTTAGTGATGGGAAGCACTGGGTAAAAATATTGCAGAAACTCCATTTCTCACAGATAATACCAGAGGCTCCATCATTGGCAAGGCAACTCCTCAGGGCAAGAGTGCCATGGATAAGGGACAGCAGGAGGGTCAGCGCCATTGGCATTCACGCCCTGTCCCAGCCCCACAGAAACAGCCAGGATGGTGGTGAAAGGCAGGATTGCGCACATGACCTCCTGGATCCCGGGGTGGGTGACGCCCCAGGGCACTGGCGTCGTGCGTGCGGCAAATAGCAACGCAAAGTTCCATTAGTCACTCGGTTTTGGCTGTGACACGAAATCGCAGGACCCTGCAGAATGATCCAGTGAAATGCAAAAAGTGCCTTCTGATCCCCAGTCCGCCTGGAGTTGCGGAAACGTTGAGTGGGGAGCTGAAAACCTGCCAATGCCCATCTATGGTTGAGAAGATAAGCCATTAGCCTTGGCGAGGCGCCTCGCTGCCTACATTATCGTGCATGCAAAATGCGATCTCCCCAGACCTGCAGGCTGTTCATCGTCCGGAAGAGATACGCCTTTAAGAAAGAGTCTGGGGAAGGTCACTGTCTCAGGAGCAGGTACGGGCTGGGGAGGCCGCCCCTCACGGGAGAAACGGTGGGTGCGAGGCCTGGACGCTTATTGGATTTATACACTGAAAGCCCACAGCGTCCTCCCCCACACCAACCAGCAAAGAACCTGCAAACTCACCGACCACATGTGTTTGCAAATGACTGTCATTCTGAACGCGGGGAATGGAGAATCGCCATGGCTAGGATTGTTTCCGTAGAAATTTAATTGGGTCGTATCGCTCCAAGATGCCCACTGACATGGACAGTGACACAGAAAACCAGCTCCTCTACAAAATTGGAAAATGGGATAACTGTATTGATTAGTTCAGGGAGAATAGAGAAAGCAACGCTGCAAATCAAATCAAAGGAAAGCCTGTCTTATGTTCGGGTTAAGCCAGAAACTGAAAACTCCGATACAAATTAAACCAATTTTCTGAGAGCCCGTCGGAGAAGAGACCCGATTCAGCTAAACCACTTCCTTCTTTTATTTGTAAAGGATTATTAAAATAATAAATTTGGACGTCACCTACGTCGACTCCCAACATCAGAGCCGCGTTCCGTGGAGAGCACTGCAGATCAGGTGCAGAACGATGGCTGTGTGCAGCGTTACGGGTTTGCAGCAGGCCAGGGAGTGTCCCCGAGGACTGTGATTCCCACAACAAGGTTAATGTAGAGGGAGATCATAGTGATGTGTCATCAAGCTCTCTCCCCACGGTACCGAGAGAGGCCACTGTCTAAGGAATATACCAGTTGCCATGGTGATAAGAGAATTTACTGATCACACTTCATCAGGGCTCATTGACCAGTGCAGCTCACTGATTGCCTGGTCCACAGGGACGCAAGGAAGCAGCTCTGTCTATTAATCCACAAGCAATGGGAACAGTGTTGTCTGCAGAAAAGGACTCAAGAGGTAGCCAGCGCATCCAACATAGATATTCTTTAAAACACACACACACACACACACACACCCCACAATAAAACCAAAACAAAAAAACAAGGCATTCGAGGGACATGCTGAATTGATTTCAGATAACCAGGGAGACTTCTGAGATCCCATAACCTTAGCTATTTTAGCAAGAGGGGCTCCTTGTCCTTAAGTCTCAGATCAGAAAGTCCATTCAGTCATTGGATGTAGCTTCAGAAAGACAACCAGGTCGCAGGTGTTCACTAGGAATCTTTCAGGAAGTTAGGAACACCGTAGCTGAAAATCAATGATCAGGGAAAGGCAAGGGGTGACCAATAATTGCGTCTGTTTGGGCACCCGTTAAGGGTTGCAACTTTGGACACATAAACTTCAAAGGGAGACACTAGTGAGAAGATGTGAGTCCTGTAAGGACTTGGACATTAGAAGTGCTTGGGAAAAAAAATTTTTAATTTTTCGGGGAGATGAGACTGTTTTAGTTGTCCATCATCAAAAGAAGATACATTCAAATGTCCGGCCAGTGTGGCTCAGTGGTTGCGCATTGACCTACGAACCAGGAAGTCACAGTTAGATTCTCAGTCAGGGCACATGCCCGGGTTGTGGGCTCGATCCCCAGTGAGGGGCGTGCAGGAAGCAGCCAATCAATGATTCTCTCTCATCATGGATGTTTCTATCTCTCTCTCTCCCTCTCCCTTCCTCTCTGAAATCAATAAAAAAAAATGTATGAAAAAAGAAGATACACTCAAATGATTGAAGTTTTCAAAGAGTGGGAACTTCAGTTAGGTTCAGTTTTAAGGTATCAGGTTATAAAAAACTAGCCAAGTTTTCCTTGTGATTGCAGAAAGCTAGGGCTTGGTTTGAGATTTCTTCCCAGTAGGTGTAATGCTTCTGCCCCTTCGGGGGGAGAGATGCGTGGAGCACAGGTGACCAGTGAGCAGCCTCCGCGGGTGGTGAAGGGTCTGACACCTGGCCGCCCCAGAGGAGCAGGTCAAGGCCAAGGGCTTTACCTTAGGGAAGGCAGCAGCCAGAGAAAGATCAGGTTTCTTCTAGGAGGGCAGGAGTTCCCTGACTCTTGTTTTCCAGGTATGCTTATCACCTAGCACAATGTCTGGCAAACAAATAGGCATTCGATAAATGTTCAGTAGATTCAATCAATGTCCAGTTTCAGAGAGAGAGTGATTTTGGTCTGATGGGAGGAAATGCCGAGGAAGTTGTACCTACGTTCCGCCCCTGCACTGCACTTCTTGTCTTACATGTTACCTTTTTGTAAATCATCTCAGAGAAATGACACCTTCCCCCAAGGTTGGCTGCACTGCCAGTAAGTGGTGGTGTTTCGATTTTAAAGCGTAACTTTGGGCCGCAGGGCGCATGCTCTTGCCACTACAGCACGTGGTTGGTTAGGAGAGCTCGCAGATTCCCAGTTGGTCAGATTCCCTCGCCTAGCAGCGAGCTCCCTGTCTGTAGGAATGACAGCGTCTGCAGTGTTGGGAGGGACCGTGAGGCGGGGCCCTCCACCTCCTTCGTGTGATGGCCAAGGAGGTGAGGCCAAGGGAAGCGGGAGGCTGCCCCCATGGACAGCTGAAGTGGGCCAGCCTGAAGCCGCACCTCCTCTTGCATGAGCCCCGACACCTGGGCGATTGTTTACCAAACATCCACCTCTCACCGCAAATAATAACGTCTGTCCATGAGTCGGGGCCTTGACTGTCTTATTTATTTCAAATCGCAGGCCTACCACCCATAACAAGATTTCAATAAATATGGAAGGAAGGAAGGGAGGGAGGGAGGGAGGGAGGGAGGGAGGGAGGGAGGGAGGGAGAAAGGAAGAAGGAAGGGAATCTGAATGAATGAATGAATGAATGAACAAATGAATAGATAAATGGAACCTGACCTTGAACCTCGGCTTTCTAAGCTGAAGTGTGTAAATGGGAGTTTGTGATACCTCATCGGTGGTGTTCCATGTTAGAAGCGAGTTGCCCCAGATGGTCACTGTGGTCCTTCCCAGTACTGGCATCTCTAAACCTGAGTTAGCTCGAGTCCCCATCTCTGTCCCTGCTGCATCACACCTAGTTTTCTATTTTAGCATCTGCCTCATCGCACTGACAGAACTGCTCCCATCCCTGCATTTCCCACCAGATTAAAATTACGTGCGAGTTTTGGCTGCTGGGTCCTGAGAATAGTCCCCAGCTCGTAACACAGGGCCTCGTGCCTCCCAGGTCCTCATCAAACCTGCACTGACCTGCGTGGCAATAAACTCAGCTCAGATTTCCAGCCATATGCAGGGGTCCGCACATGGCTCCCGGGTTTGGTACTGCTGGTTGAGGATTTCTCGGTGGGAAGACATTGATTGAATTGATTGGCTTTCCAGCTCATTTTGTTTGTTTGTTTTAAATATATTTTTATTGATTTCAGAGAGGAAGGGAGAGGGAGAGAGAGATTGAGACATCAATGATGAGAGAGAATCACGGATCGGCTGCCTCCTGCACGCCCCCCCACTGGGGATGGAGCCCGCAACCTGGGCATGTGCCCTTGACCGGGAATAGAACCATGACCTCCTGGTTCATAGTTCCACGCTCAATCACTGAGCCACGCCAGCTGGGCTGGTTTTTATTTGAACAGAGTCCGATAGAGAGTGAGATGGGCATTCCAAGCATCCTGTAATCCCCGGCCTGCCTGACCCCGGGCTCGTCACACCCCCGGTCTCCCCGTGAGCTCGCGTCCATTCTGCACTTGCAGGAACCGGCACTTGGGAGGAGCCTCGTTATGCAGCCGGGGCTTGAACAAAGGCTCGGCCCAGAGACGCGTGCGCGTGGACGAATTCTCCTTTAAATGAAATCGGAGTCGGGTTCCGAATGGAATTCTGTCGCGCTGTCAGACTGTTGGAGGCTGGAGCTGGCAGTTGTCCTTTCAAACTGTTGTTTGAGAGCACGTGTCCCAGAAGGGACAGCGGAGGATGCTTGTCGTGTCTGAACTCTTTCCAGAGCCTTCCAGCAGGTGCTGGCAGGCCACGTGCGTGGTAATTATTCCCGCCCCGATTGCCTGGAACATGGGAAGAAGCATCGTGCTTCTCTCCCGTGACCGCCTCCAGCAGGAGGCAGGAGGAACGCGGGTACTAAGTCAGCTGGAGACGCAACTTAATGAGCAGGTGTTTTTGTGATTGAACATTTGTTATGGATGAGGTGGTTTGTACTCACACGATGGTGTGTGTTACCCACAACTTCAGGGGGTGTCACAGAGGGTCGATCGATAGAACGCTGATCCATCTTAAGGGCCACCAGCCCCCAGGACCCCTGAACATGAATGGGCTCCTCCATAGAGAGGGTGGACTTGCTATAAGTACCCTTTAAGAAGTTCCTTCATTTTTACAACATCGTTGGGATTTAGAACTTTGAGTTGAGACATAGGAAGCTAACAATCGAATGGGGCGAGCAAAGATATCATGGCTGCAACAATAGCAATGATGGTGAGGGTCCCTGCAAACGGGAAGGGGCGAGGGTTTGTTTGCTTTTTTGAATATATTTTTATTGAGTTCAAAGAGGAAGGGAGAGGGGGAGAGAGAGAGTCATTGATCGGCTGCCTCCTGCAGGCTCCATACTGGGATCGAGCCCACGACCCAGGCCTGTGGCCTGAGCAGGAATCAAACCGTAACCTCCTGGTTCATAGGTTGACGTTTAACCCCTGAGCCACGCCAGCTGGGCAGGAGCAAGAGTTTTGATGGAGACCCTGGCACCGTAGCAGGCTCCACTCCCCGCACCGCTGTGGGGAAGGTCTGCCCGTGCTTGGGGCTCTGGACGGCTGCTCTGCAGAACGGAAGACGGTGCGTCCACTCCCAGCCATGGAAGACAGGGGCGCGTTTCAGAACTACTTCACAGCTGCAATAATTTCCAGAAAACGATTCTCTGAAACTCTCCTCCGTGCTTCGCTCATGGAAGCCATCCCGAGGGACAGCTCCAGAGACGGCCATGACGTGAGCTCATGACCCAGTGGAAATCAGTTCCGAAAGGGACTGTAGCAAATACGCCAACATTGGAGTGTGTACCTCACTCATACATTTTTGAAGAACATAAATGGATGGATGGATGGATGGATGGATAGATAGATGTGGATAGTTTGAGGAGGATGGAGCGATGAATATAGATGGATGTGCTAAATACATTTAGATAAATATATAAATAAATAACCTTTATTTTTGACAATTTTCAAAAATACACTACCTTGGGATAGCGAGTGTGCACCAATATGCCAGGAACGACTCTTACATACACGTCCCATCTTACTGCAGGTCCTTGTGGACATGCTGTGTCGGAGACAAGGCAAACCACATCCCTTTCAGATGTGCTGCAGCACCGCGTGCTGACAGTTAACACACGTGGGCTACTTGGCAACTCGTAGGTGAGGGGAGGCTGATGACATGCCCCAGGTGAGGGTCGGTATCCGGAAGTGTAATAAGAAGACTTAAATGGTCCTTCTTGTATTTTACACGGAACGTGTGGGTGGAAACGCTGTTAGGCAGTACTGCTCCCCTGCCAGCGGGTCCTCTAGCCTCTCCCCTGGGCGAGGGGGGCTCCTTGGTGGCGATGATCATTGTGTTGTTCCTCCGGGGTGTGGCCTTCCCAGTTTATTACATTTCCTCCATCTCCGGGTGCCGTGATTCCTGAAGACTTGTGCCCCAAGACAGACATGAGGAAGCTCTGGTGTGCGCCTGTTAAGACGTCCTGCCTGCTCGGCCAGCTAGCACCAGTCCCGGGGACATTGATCCTCCTTCCAAAATAGCCCCTTCCTCATGGAGGCCGTGCCTGGGAGGCTGAAGAGGGCCGGTCCTTGCTCAGCACCTCAGCAGCCCAGGTGTGGTGTCAGTGGGCGTATTCTCTGGCCCTCCTGGAATGAAACACAAGCATTCCTGGTATTCTTGTTCCTGTGGAAGGTTGGAGGTCATTCTAGGACCCTGGATAACCTAGGGATCTTTCTGGAGAGTCATCCTGGGAGGGTGGAAACCAGTTAGCAGGAGGAGATGAGGGTAGCTGGCGAGTGAGGTTCTTTCTCAGCTCCTCTGTGGCTCTTAGTCAGAGGTGGGCCCTGTGGGAAGGGCTGGGCCATGGCCTGTCCAACTTCGGAAGGGGTTCTTAGGCTCCAAGGTTGGTATTGAATTCCACATTGAAACACCGCCCTGTAGAGAGGTGGGAATGCAGCTAGCAAGCGTCTTACGGACATGCCACAGATGCTTCAGAATCACGGATAGATGACTTGGAATCGCCGTTAGAATCATTCTCTTGGGCTAAGGGATCCGTTACAGAGTTAGGTTAGACAAATGAGCATTAGAAGAAAAGCTTGTTCATTCATTTACTCTGAAATGTATCTTTGGAACCTACTTACCTACTGTAGACTCACTGCTTTTCCCTGGCTATAACAAGAGGCAATGCCAGCCCTGGCCAGGGTGGCTCAGCTGGTTAGAGCGTTGTCCCAATACACAAAGGTTGTGTCTCTCTCTCTCTTTCTCTCTTTCTTTCTCTCTCTCTCTCTCTCTCTCTCTCTCTCTCTCTCTCTTTCTCTCTCTCTCTCTCTCTCTCTCTCTCTCTCTCTCTCTCTCTCTCATCAATTTAAAAAACAAGAGTCAGTGCCAAAGAAACACATCCAAGAACTTCTCAATTCACAAATTAAATATTGAGCATCGACTATGTATTTAGAATTGTGTTCAGGTGTCATGTGGAAACAAGAGACATAAATCAAGGTCCCAGAACCTGTTCCATGTAGTTGAGTCGGTCCTGACAGGAGACAGTCACGTCCCCTGGGAATCTTGCTTCAGGACATCCATGTGAAAAGTCGGACTAATAGCTTCATTACAAGTGTTCAGAGTTAGTGCATTTATGCTAATCAGGTCTCCAAGTCAGAGGCCTCTCCGGGTAAGGGGATCATTTAAGCGTCACAAGTAGAGAATATAATTGCATTCAAGTTCATACGTTGAATGAATTCTGCCTGGTAAACATTGACTGAGCCTCATTAAGACAAAGTAATAAGATTCTGTGCTAACAAATACCATTTTCTCAAGTATACATTTGCTCCTGCAAGATCAAAATCATGCTTCTGAGAAGAGTTCCAGTGACATGTTTAAAAGACCCATTTTCACAGGGAAAGTTACAAAGCCAAGTAAGTTTAATTGCGTGTCACCTCTTGATTTTGACAAAATATAATGGCACAAGTTGCTAGTAAACTTAATTATGTAGATTTATTTTAGCTTAACAAAATATATGCTATATAAAGTGAGGAGTTAGCTGTGAGCCAAGTTTTAACTTGATATTCTTTTTTTTTAAAACACTGAAAATGCTCATGAAAGAATGATTTAAATTAATGAACTTTTCCAGTGTAATTGTTGTCAAAAGCAGTTTTGTACTGGAAAAATACTTCTTCTGGGGTTCAAGGAAAAATATTAGGACCGCTTTTCAGTGTGTCAGGAGACACTTGGTGAAGATAGCACATGTCCTTGCTTGGCCTTGCACCTCGGAATTTTCATAATCACCTCCTCCTCCTTCACATCCAGTTTTCCCAAGCCACGTCTTAGCACGAGATACCGTGTAGGGCTAGAGACTGTGAGCTAAGTGAAGATCCGTGAGCTTTTGGGGACACCCTACCCGCACCCCCCCTCCGCACACTCATGTTCCCCATCTCATTTCACTTACTCTAGTTTTCTGCACCCAAGAAACAGACAGACAAACACACAAAAACCACTTGGCAGCCTATTGTCTCTCTTCTCTTTTAGCGCCTCCCAGTCCACCAAACCCGGCAGATCCTTCCTAGTCTGTTCTGGTGTGAGTGCTTCCCGCTCGGTTCTCGTCCATCCCCCTCGTCCCAGGCTTTCTATCCAGACAAAGGCAACTGCCTGTTCACTGGCCTCCTGCTCTTCCTCCTCTTCCGCCAAAGGAGTCCGTGACCCCGGTGTGATCCCCGCCTGCTCCCTGTTCCGTGGAGCCAGGAGAGAGGTCAAGCCCTCGCACGACCTTCACCTTCTTCTCCTTTGCACCCTTCCTCTGCCAGCCCCCTTCATTTTCTCTCGCCAACTCCCCTATCCTGACGGCGGCAGTGGCACCCTCAGCGTTGGTGTCTTGCTTTTCTTCACTGTGTTCCTACTTCCCGTTATTCCTTCTCGCTGTTCACATCTCCCAGCGTCCAGCACTCGGCTGACATCTCACCTTCTTCACACAGCTGCTTCTTCTTTTGTTGTTGGCAATCCTCACCCGAAGACATTGTTCCCATTGATTTTTAGAGAAAATGGAAAGGAGGGAGGAAGAGAGAGAGAGAGAGAGAGAGAGAGAGAGAGAGAGAGAGAAACATCAGTGTGAGAGAGACACATCGATTGGTTGCCTCCCAAACACACCCTGACCAGGGCCAGGGATTGAACCTGCAACCCAGTTATGTGCCCTTTGGTACACGGGCTAACACTCTAGCCACTGAGCCACACTGGCCAGGGCCATACAGCTTCTCCCCGTCACGTCTCCCAGCTCCCGTTGAGCAATTGGTCAGGCTGGAAGGACTCTCCCTAACGAGGTACGTGCAGCTCTGATTGTACTAGTGCAGGAGAGGAGAGGGGGTCCCAGAAATGTGACCTCGCTAGAGACAAGCTGTCCTGTGACCCCTTCACGGAGCTTCCTGTTAAATCTGCTGCGTCTCTGGCCTCTTGGGGAAACGGTAGGATCTGAGCTGCCTGCCCCTCTGCTTGGTGAGCAGGCATATCCCGGCTTGCGTGGGTGCCGGACTGTTTCATCGGTAGGCTGGCTCTTGCTCTCTATCCTCCAGCTCCAGGAATAAGGGATTGTGCATCACGTGCACTCCATGCTAAGCATGCGGAAGCAATTAGAAAGACTTGCTGGTTGAAAGCTTTGACTGTACCCTTTACATTTAGGTCTAAAATTCTAGTGAGGCCCTCGTCATTTTGCTAATGTGTTCAAGTTGAACATTCAATCATTTTTTTTTATTCTTCAAAAATGACAAACAGTTTAGGTGTTCAGTATTTAGCCAAGTAAGGTAGGAAAGCGAATGGAGGTTGAAGTAGAGTTAGAAGCTAGAACTCAGATACTTAGATGAAGAAATAGCAGTGTGCTAATGAAAAGATAATTCCTGAAATGAAATTAGGGTGAAATGTTTTGCCAAATTACTGCATTTCCTCCAAAATCACTTTCATATATTTGTTTAATAGCATTAGGTTAAGGGGAGATGCTGGGGTGCGCATAGCTGTGTTGTTATCCCCTAGGTCAGTGGTCAGCAAACTGCGGCTCGAGAGCCACATGCGGCTCTTTGGCCCCTTGATTGTGGCTCTTCCACAAAATACCGACTTCTGCGCATGGGCCACGAAGTTTCAATCACACTGTATGTGCGCGCCCGCATGTGGTATTTTGTGGAAGAGCCGCATGTGGCTCGCGAGCCGCAGTTTGCCGACCACTGCCCTAGGTCAATAGGAGACACTTGGCCTTTTCCTTTCTTTCTGTGAGTCTAGTTTGTGGTCAGCCACACTTGGTGAATTACCAATATTTCACTGTGGGATGAGCTTTGAGATAGATATGAAATCCAGTTTCTCCTGAAAGAAAAGAAATTCTCCTTGACCTGTTAGATACCCACTCCTCCTCTTGCCTCCTCCTTAGGGGCAAGCCAAAGAGGATCTATAACACTCCCCAAAATTTAAACAGAATAGCATCACAAAGATGTGGAATTTAGGGCAGAAAGAATGTATGCTCTCTTATTGCGTACCACCTTGCTGGTGATCTGTAGGAGTTTATGCAAAGTCAGAGGAACAAAAGTTACTTTTTAAAAATGTCACTCCCGCTGGGAGAATTCTGCACTCCGTCTCTCGCTTTCTGTGCGCCTGGGAGACGCGATCTTGCCTGGCGTCGTCAGCAGTGGGACCGCCTGCCCGGGGCCTGCGCTGCTGATGCGCTGGGAGAGCTGCCCACACACTGATCGGAAGCTTAAAGGGAGCTTGACCATCCCTGCCTGCATCACGGTCGGTTCATCGCCTTGGACATTCCTGACCCCTCCCCCCCCACACACATGGTCACGGGGCAAGTATTTAGAAGTGCCACCACTGCAGAGTCAAGATGGTCTCGTTTTTCATCTGGTTGAATGAACGTGGATGACTGAAAGCCATGTGGTCGCACACTGTAGTGCCGTACAGATACTAGTATATGATGGTGCAGGACAATATGGAAGCTCCCAGTTTCTCCAGAAATTCTTCAAGGAATGTTCCTCCAAAAGAAAAACATGAAATGCATAGGTTTGCTCACAGCATCACAAGAAAAAATTCTGCACAATCTCCAGATTTATGCAATTTGTTAGATCAGCGCTGTCCGGACGGCTGTCCCTGTCTCACTGTTTGAAAAATGGCGCTGTGAGCGGACATGTGGCGTCTACATGAAGATTAATGGAAACTGTGGAAGGAAACGCATGGAGTGCATCTCGGCATCTGAGCACAAAGAGCAGCAGCAGCAGTGCCGGCGGCCGCAGGAGTCTGGGGTGTGAGCAGGATTAGTAAACTCCCCTCTGCCTGGGTCTCCCCTCTGCAGCCCACAGAGGTGATCCCATTGGTCTTGCAAAATTGTAAACCAAAAAGACAACCAAAAGCCGCCATTTGGGCGTGATTTGTAGACTGGAGTTACTAGTAAATGTTAAGTACCAAGTACATACAGTAGTACCGTTGGATACTGAAAACTATACTATATGGTAGATAGTAATACAGGCAGTGCCTCTGGCCACACTGTCTGCTCTGTAGCTTCAGCCTGGGGTCTGGCCTCACAGACCCCTTTCCTTGGGCACGTTTAGAAGGTCCACGTGTATGGCGACTGTCCAAAGAACAAGGAAATGGCTTCCCTGCTCTTCTCACACAATGCATGCAGAGGCGTCACGTGTTTGCTATGACGTGTTCTAGCCCATAATACTGCATCCCAGACCAGCAGTCGTCTCCTGCCTGCCGTTCATTGGCACTGCACAGAAACAGTAGCCAATCAAGGATACGAGTCCTCCACTGATTGGAACGGTGGGAGATGCTGGAGGTCAGGCTCCTGAATTCTCCACACTCTACCTGTGCAACTGGGAATGTGTGACCCGGAAGTAAAATGTGCTCAAGTCCCCTCCTCCCCAACTATTGCAACCAAAACAAGCTAAAATCCCCACGTGATCACAGCGAATGGTCGTCGCGTGCTCACTCCATGCAGGATATCTAAGTTCCAAACAAGTCACTCCTCAAGCTTGTCCAGAAAAGCACGACCGTTTAACCATGGCCACAGATAAATGCCAGGACTGCTTTTAAACATTACTAGCATTTGATCAACAGACGATGATTTGTGTTCTTGAACATTCCCCTGGAAGCCAACCAACCAACCAGCGACAGCTTCCTGCGGTCCGAGCTCGCCTGTCAGCAGTGGACTCACTCCCATGGAGCCAACACCACCAGCAGCTCACTCGGCAGCGCAGACGCCCTCCAAGGCTGGTGCCAGCAGCTCTGGCCCCTGGGACTGAGCAGCCTCAACAGCAGCTCTCAGGTGCCCGAAAGCAGGCCAGCAGTTTGCGTTCCCTCCGTGAGTCCATGGCTGACCAGCACGGACCATCCCCAGCTCAAGACGGGGTATATTACTAAGTTTTTCCATTTCTTTACGATTTTTTATTTTTATTGATTTTTAGGGGGTGGGGGGAGAGGGAGAGAGAAACAGATGTGACAAAGAACTACTGATCACTGTCTCCTTCACGCCCCCTACTGGGAAAGGAGCCTGCAACCAGGGCATGGAGTCGAACCTTGACCTCCTGGTTCATAGGTCAGCCACTCCAGCCGGGCTAAGCTTTTCCATTTCTGATATTAAGAGGAATCTATTCCTATGACAGTGTTAACTGATTTAATTCCCACATCAGCTCTGTGGAGTACATACCATTATTATCTCTGTTTTAGAGCAGAGAGCGGAGATGCAGGGAAGCTACGGCCTTTTCTCAAAGCTACAGCCACTCCAGTTGTCAGATGGCTGGGAAGGGCCCAAGCCACCAGCCTCGCGCCCTGCCTCTCACACCTGCGGAGGAGGCCTCGGCAGTTCCCAGCTCCTCGCAGACCAGGAAGCCAGCAGAGGCCCAGAAAAACGCCTGCGGTTCCCCCCTTCCCTGCTAGCGGTGTGAAACAAGAGTGATTTACGAGGATGTAGATAAAACGTGAAGCATTCTGAAGTAGTATTTGGGGGCTTGTAAAACACGCAATCATCAAAATATAGATTATGTGTGGCTGAAGAGCTACTCGGTGGATAACCTCCCACTCCATTCGGGAACCTTTTTCTTTCTTGAAATTTTTTCTTCTTCAAAGAAAAGAAAACAATCTCCTGTGATTGCTACTGCCAGGCACAAGCCATAAATCCACTCTGCTTTTCTTTCAGGGCTGTTGGGCTGCTTGAGTGCCAATTCAGCCAAAATTATGTCGACTAAACAGGTCTTCCTCGGTGGGGAAGTGAACAATTATTCAAAGATGCCGGGGAGTGTGTTTGGTGGTTCGTGGTTGGGTGGTGAGCAATGACCTTAGCAGCAGCATGTACACAAGTATTACTAGAATGTTCTTGGTGGTCGGTGCACCTTATCAAGCAGTTAATACAGCAAAAAACAGCATTTAACTAGGGGATGAGTAGCTATGATTACTATGACTGCCCCTAATAGGCACCAACAGACTATCATAATTAATAAACACCAATTATTACAAAGAACTTTTAAAACTCCATAATAAGAAAGCAAACAACTGAATTTAAAAACGAGTAAAGATTTAAACAAATGCTTCACTGAAGAAGGCATGCAGATGATCCCAAAATTCGTATGAGAAGATGCTCATCATCATTTGTCATTCGGGAATTGCAAAAACGGTTCAGGGTCCTGCCTTCAAGAAAAATCGGAATGGTGTAATTGCTTCCTGTGTTTCTAAATGGCATCTTCCTGTAACCCAACTCCCAACTGGATTTTATGCCTTTTTTTTTTGAGATATAAATGCATTACAGAGTACTCCACACGTGACAAATATTGCTTTATATCTTGTGTAGAAAACTTACAGTTGCATTTTGTCCAGTCTGAAAAACCTCTGACAGTTGAATTGTTTAGTTCATTTCTATTTATTGTAATTATTAATGTGATTGGGTTGAAATCTAACATCTTCGCTCTTCTTTCTCCTCTATTTCTTTCTTTCCCTGCTGATTTTGGCATGAATTAAATACTTTGGTATTTCTTTTTACTTTTTAGCCAATACTTTTTAAGCATTACAATAGTAGTATACATTCTTACTTACTACAGCATGCTTAGAATAAATAGGATAGCAGTCTTTGTAAAATATAAATACTTAATAATAATATACTTTATTTAAATTCATCCATTGTGTTACAGTAGTCATATATAATTCTACATACCTTATAAACACCACAAGAAAATGTTATTGTTTTTGCTTTAAACAGTGACTTGCAGTTTTTTAAAAAATAAGTTTTTAAATATCCACCTACATATTTATCATCTCATGTATTATTCCTTCTGATAAATACAGAATTCCATATTGTATCATTTCCTTTTCTTTTTCCAGTGTTTTTGGTGGCGTAAATCTCCTGGGAGCAAATACTCTAAGCTTTTGTCTATCTGAAAATGCCTTTATTTTTCCACATATTTGCAGGATATTTTCACTGGATATAAAAATCTGGTTTTCTTACAATAATTGTAAGATGTCCCTTTATTATATTTTGGGCTTCATTACTTCTGATAAGAAATCATCATTATTCTTTGCATTGTGTCTTTCTTCTCTAGCTGCTTTTGGGATTTTTTTCTCATCTTCAGTTTTCATCAGTTGACAGTGAAACATACATCTCAGTGTGTTTTTCTTTGAATTTATGCAGCTTGATTATTATTGTCCCACAAGTTACTGAAACTCTGTATGTTTTGTTTCTCATCTTTCTCTACCACAATGTTCAGATTGAATAATTTCTTTTAATCTATCTTAAAAATTAGTAATCATTTCTGCAATGTCCAATATGCTATTAAGCCTACCTAGTGATTTTATTTTTCATTTCTGAAATGGAACTTTCATTCTAGATTTCTACTGATATTTTTCCTCTTAGTTTCCATTTCTCTGCCTCTAGTACTGAGGTGTTTGCTCACATGTCTCTCTTCTTGTAAGGCCTTGGATATATGTATAAATATGCATTATTAACTTACCACAGCATGCTTAAAATAAATATGAAAGCAGTCACTGTTATAAAAGTCGTTTTAAAGCCCTTGTTTATGAATTTCAACATCTGGGTCATCCTCTGGGTCTGTTTGTGTTGACTTTGTTTCCCTTGATTTGGGGGGTGTTTTCACACTTCTTCGCATGTCTAGCAGGTTTCAGGTGTGTCCTGGCCATTGTTAATGATGCCCTGGCGGGAGGCTGACTCATGGCATTCGTCTTTAAATGCTGTTTGATTTTGTCCTGGCAGGCGGCTGAGTTACGCCTGGGCACGATTGATCTCCTCAGCCTTGGTTTCATGCTTTGTTAGGAAGGGTGTACTTTTCCCTTAGTCCTAGGGCTTGGCCCTCAATTTACGGTGTAGCTTTCGATACTAAAGCACCATCTGTGGTGTCTCAGCTGAATGCCAGAGGTGCCCAGTGAGATGTCATCACTTGGGATGATCCTAACCAGTGGTTTTTCCATCTCTGCATCATTTCCATAGCTCCATCAGCCTTTCGTTTCCTAGCAGCCACTCTGTGGGCACTGTACAGTCTTGTGTGAGATCTCAGCTAAGAACCCACTCAGTCCTCAGTCGGTGACATGTGGGAGCCCCACCATCGGGCTTGTGAGGCTCCCCATCACATAGCTTCTGCCTGTCTGATACCCCATCATGCAAATTCCCACTGTGAGTCACCCTGAAACGCACCCTCTGCCTGTGAGCTCAGCAAGACCGCCCTCTTCGCACGGGCATCGCCTTCTTCCCTGTGGTCAGCACAGTGCTCCCGGCAAAGTCCGACCACTAATTTACAGCGCATTTTAAATGAGACGCTCTCCTAATGAGAAAGGCCAAGGAAATGCAAACCTCTGATAAAACGCCACCTCTAGCCGTGTTTAATGATGTCTCCATTGCGAAATGAGCAAAGTCTTATGCTTGATAAAGTGCTTTTTAAATTAAATTTATTGGGGTGACTTTGATTAATAAAATTATATAGGTTTTGAGTGTACAGTGCTACCATGAATCATCAGTATATTGCATTGTGTGGTTACCACCCAAAGTAAAACTCCGTCCGTCATTATATAGTTGATGATAAATTACTTTTTCTCTCTCTTCGTGTTGGCATGGGATCAGGGGAGAGAAAACTCAAACAGGTGATAAAGTCCAGTGCCTTCGGTTAGGGAAACTTAATAGAGAAATGTTTAAAAAGGTCTAATTGGAGCCAGCATATAGAGACCCAAGGAAATGTAAAACAAGTTAGAGATATTAGAAATAATCATTCTTGCCCATAATTCCCTATCAGACTGTCCACAGCAGCTCCTAGTGAACTGAGCTCTTCCCAGAATCCATGATGTGAAAGTTAATTGAAAACTAAAACATGCTCATACTTAATCTTTAAAAATGCCTTTATCATCATAGAGTGATCAGAAACTCTGTGGGGGTTTCTGGGGGTTTCTCACATAGATAGGAGGGGTACTGTCTCCATAGAATGAGTTTGAGATGGAAATATTGGGGGATAGAACATTTATTGGTAACTGCACCCCAAGGGATCTGCTTGCCCAAGGTAAAAGTTCTAGAAGAGTTCAGCTGATGGTCGCTAGACGGTGGTCTTGCTGGAGATGGGAGCAGGAGTGATGGGAGCAGGATCCCACAGGCCTGGCTGGCATTCCTAGAGCAGAGCATGCACTTAGATTCTAAAAGCAATAAAACTCGATTTTTTTCAAATCAAGTGATGTTTCTCTTGGTGTTCTTTTTCATAATGCCTCTGTGACAGCCTCACAAATTCTAATGTTTTGTAAAATATTACAGCTTTCCCCTTGATATTACCGTACGTGTTTGGAGCTGACGGAGAACGGGCTGCTTCAGCTCACCGTTTTGGGGGACTGATCAGGTGCTCATTTTCTGAGTCCCCACCCTACTGCCCTTCATCCTTCAACAACTGTATGCAAAGTGGTCGTTTCTCCTTCCCCTCAAGCCCATAATGAAATCTGTCACTGACCTCCGTGCTTTTCCTAATGAACACCAGTGGTCATACCTGGTTAACATCAACGCTCAAGATGGAACCCTTTTCCGTGTAACTGTCCACCGATCATTATAGTTCATGTGTTAGAGAGTTTGCTACTGAACAAGGAAATAAATATTGTCAAAGTCCTTTGCTTTTTTAAATTTTTATTTACTTATAATATTATTTTACTGATTTTAGAGAGAGAGGAAGGGAAAGGAAGAGAGAGAGGGAACCATCAATGAGAGAGAGAATCATTGATCGGCTGCCTCCTGCAAGCCCCCTCCTGGGGATTGAGCCCTCAATCCCAGGCATCTGCTGTGACCCGGAATTAAATTGGTGACCTCTAGGTGCAGGGGTCAACGCTCAATCCCTGAGCCCACTGGCCAGGGCTGTCCTTTGCTCTCAGACAATTATAAATGCACGGACTAGGAAAGTTCTATTCAGTAGAATCAAAGCCTGCCAATTTAATAATATTTTCCACCAGCAAGCTATGGCCAAAAATGGTACAAAGAAACTAGACATAAAATTTTCATGTTAAATGCCCATAATCCAGAAATTTCAAATATGCTATATTGCCACAAATAGTTAAAAAGCACAGAAGAATGCATTTTACTCTTTTTTTCTTTTAAATGATGGAAAACATTACACCTACAGGATGTGCTTTCGTTAGGGTTTAAGAACACAGGAAACTAGCATAAGTGCCTCCTTCACGTCTCCTTCCGTCCTGATCTTCCTTCCCATTGTGAGGCTCTGCCATGCACATCAGACGAAGACAACCGAGAAGGAACATGCAAGTGCTCGCTCGGTATCTGGAGGAGTCGATACAAAGGAACAGGCTTTCAATGAACACGAGTTAGGAAATGTTCCTTTTGTTGTCTTTATGCCTCTGTAAGGAGCTCGCATCACCGAACACATTTTAAATGCTGTTTATCTTTACGGATCAGCCCCAAACTAACGATGTAAGAAAGCGTCCAATCTGACTGACAGGTAGAATCAGTACTAACAGGCTTTCTTTGATGTTAACTTCATATTAAAAGACCCATCTCTTTTTGTACCATCTTGGAGGTGGTACTCAAGGCTGAAGCAGTGTCCGCGGATGCGGCGGGATGCCGCGCTTTCGTGATGTCGGCTCTGGTTTCGGCGTTCGTCACTAAATATTTGCTAGCGCTCCCGGGCACTACGTCATCCACAGTGTTCAGGCTTCTGTCTGTTCCATTCCTTATATTTTGCTAGGTTTTTGTTGTTGTTGTTGTTCTTTCAGAAGCAAACAACCATCCCTTTGGCTTTTGCCTGGGAAGGTTCAGAGGAAAGCGGTTGGTGTCCAATCCCTAACCTACTCCTCGGTCTTATTCACGCTGTATCTTTGAGTCTCGATTCTCCTGTGTATACAGTGGCGTTTAATAATTACTATCTCTGGGATGGTGTCCCGATGCCCTTGATGGTGGATACTGATAGAAAACATTGGGCACCGCGTGCAGCACATGGGCTTCTAAGAAAGGGCAGCTACTTCCTCATAAACTCTAAGGGTTTGCGGAGCCTCCTCACTGTTCTGCATGTCCTGTGTCCATAGTGAACCTGAGCAACAGGT
>NW_005871592.1:45335-171024 GCF_000147115.1 Myotis lucifugus | reverse complement strand
AAGAAAGCATCTTCGGATCATTTTACTGGCATATACTGCATTCTCTCTCCTCCTCTTCTCTCTTCTCCTTCTGCTTCTCTTCTCCTTCCTTTCTTTCTTTCTTCTCTTTTTTTTGTATCGTAAATGCAGACATTGCCCACATGATGGATCCAAAGGGCTCGTTTTGTACGGTTCTGCTTTAAATATCACAGCAACGTCATTCTCATTTTGTTTTCTACTAGATAAATTTTAAATATTTTTATTTAACAAACAGCAGTGTTCATAAACTTGTCAACAAATCACACTTCTAAGTTTCACTGCGGGTGTTACGATGAGTGCAATGTGGTCCCTCCAAGGGAATAAAGATGCAAACCGACAGGGGAGATAGACATTCCCGGTGATGCACAGAATTTAAAAAACAGGCCAGGGCTCCATGGTTAGAGCATAGCCTGCTCACCAAAGGGGCACGGGTTCGATTCCTGATCAAGGGCACGTACCTGGGTTGCAGGTTCTATCCCTAGCCCCAGTTGGGGCATGTGTGTAGGGAGGCAACCAATCAATGTCTCTCTCTCTCTCTCTCTCTCTCTCTCTCTCTCTCCCTCTCCCTCCCTCCCTCCCTCCCTCCCTCCCTCCCTCCCTCCCTCCCTCCTTCCCCTCTATCCATTCCACTCTCTCTAAAAATCAATGGAAAAAAAATCCTCAGGTGAGAATTAACAAAAAAAATAAATAATTTTAAAAAGGGGCCATGGACCTGTTCCTGCTCCCCTGCCCAGCAGGTAGCCCCTGGCTTCATGTGATCAGCTTTATAAACCCTAAAGCATTTCTCTGCTTTGGTCTATATTTCTTTTCTCCTGGCCAATTTTATGAACCATCAGTGTTATTTCAAAATAAGTGATCTGGTAGAAAATGGGACTAGAATGCATACTCGTATCAAATCAAGTGCATGGATGTAACCTTTCTCAGGTGCACAACATTTTGACTTTTTTGCTGCCTTTGCTTTCTTTTCTGGCATATAAGATGCATATGTTAGATAAAATAAATTCATTTTTTCCTCCAGAAAGAGCTCCTATTTAAAACTAAGCTTAAACAAAGCATAATGTCGTAGCCATGAAACTCTATCTTCCTTTGCCAGTGAAACGTCTCTCCCAATGATCAAGTCCCAAACAGCCGTGATAACATCATGCGATTCAGCAAAAGGGACCAAGAGGAACTTTAGTTTAAAAAAAGAATGTTGTTTGTCGTCTCGTGGATATGACATTTGAAAAAAATGCATGTATGCTTGATGGTGAAGACACGATTCTCTCCACTCGAAGACCAAGAACTCTTGTAGTCACATCCTCTCTCTGTGCAGACGGCTCTTCGCTTGTTCCATTAAGGGCGCTGCTTCCATAGATTCCACAGCTCTACCCACAGCTTCCAGAGCACCTGGTGGCGCATTTGAGTACTCCATGTTTCTCTCAAAAAACCCTCTTACTTCGTTTGGCTCCTCAGAACTTGCTCTATTGACCAGAGGTCTTTCTTTTGTAACAAAAGATCTATATACTTTTAAGTATATAATCATCACAAAATTGTAACTTGATTTGTACCTTATTCAAGACAAGAGAATACTCATTTTTTTAAAATATGGCTGCCAAAATGATCCATTGTATGTATATGGGAATAGGAAAAAGCAGTCAAGAATAACTGCTTTTAGTTCAGACCTTAGTAAGTCACAGGGCAAAGCAATATTAAAGTGAGGGCTTTGTTTTATGATATATATATATATGTATATCATATTAATATCATCTATAATAATAAAAGTGTAATATGCTAATTAGACCAGACGTCCTTCCGGACGAAGCCGGGACTGCGAGGGAAGCCTGGGTCCCAGGTGCCAGAGGGAAGCCAGTGCCGGCAGGGGGAAAGGAAGGTCAACTCTTGCATGAATTTTGTGCATCGGGCCTCTAGTATTAATATAACTATAACTATAACTATAACTATAACTATAACTATAACTATAACTATAACTATATATGTATGTATGTATATTCCTTCCCAGACTCAATTTTGAACATGTGATTATTCTCATATCTGGAACCAGATATCAGAATCAAGTCAGTGACATTAACCAATATTATTTTTCCAAAACCAACAACGCAATTTATAAAAATCTGAGCTGCATTTGGTTCAACATCCCCCTCCGAATTGCTGCCTTAGGTAAGACCAGCCATAGGTCGTAGGAGGGTCATAGGAGGTCAAGAATGTGGGGATCCTGGATCCTGGCTCTTTCTCCTCCTAACGCATCGGGACCAGCATTCTGAAAGGAAGCCTCTAACATCCTGTGTTGTTCACCACGATCTCCTCAGCATTTAGCAAAGTCCTGTCTAGCGTGGCCTCCACAAACGCTTTCAAACCCTGTCCAGTGACGACTCCGTGATGCCTGCTGGGACAGGGCTGTTCTCAGAATCCCCTTATGGAGCGAACCAGAGGCTCAAAGCAGAGATCCAGGCCTGATCGGGGCCCTGAGGCGAATGTTCAAAACTGCAGGACGGTGTCACCCACACAGCAGGCTGAGGCCTGTGAACATCGGGGTCAGCAAACCGTCTGATTTGAGGCAGGCTGATTCGAGGACGGGAGGAAGGCCCTGTCCCCAGGTCTTGACTCTCAATCCCAATAACTGTAACTCTGAGTTGGGACCCAAAGGTGCATCCTCCGAGTTTTACAAGAAGCCGGGGGCACAGTGGGACCGGCATAGTGACCCTCTTCCTGCAGGAATTGGACATTTCTGTAAATGCTCCCACGTGTGGCCGTCCCTGGGGATAGGGGAACAGCAGAGCTCACGCTCACACCTGGGGACACACACCTGGGGCACACGCACCTGTGAGACGCCCTGGGGAGTCCTGTAAGGCAATGGGCGCCAACCTTGCGGACCTCACAGACCACAGTGGTCCGAGGACCACCGGTTGGCGACCGCTGCTGTGAGGTCTCCAGTGTGGCCAGCTGAGGGCCATGTGCCCCCTGCTCTGCCTCTTGTGGCTGTGACTGCGTCCCCGCCTGCGCGATGTGTGGGATCAGTGCCTCCCAGCACTGCTGTGAGGGACAGAGCCAGGTGCCCCCGTGGCCAGTAGGGCAGAGAGGACAAGGGTCACACCAATTCGACCCGCTGACCACGGGGCACAGTTGAAAAGAACATACACTGAGTAGGAGTCCCACTCCATGTTTTTTCCTCAATGGATAAAAAAAGAAATAAAATACCTCCTCTTTGTCTGGAAATTACCTTAAAAGCCATATCCTTTTCTTTGGCTGTCAGCAGCATGGAAATGAGGTGGCCTAATGTGACATCCTGTCACCGACATCACACGCCGGCGGGAGGCTGCTCTCCTGCCGAGACGGAGGGAAATTGAGCTGCTCCCTTCTCGCCTCTGATGCCTGGTCGTGAGGGCATCGTTCAGGCGGCGGTTGCCCTTGGGAACCTGCCTCAGCGTCATCTGGGTCTTGTTACAATAGAGACTCGGGGCCCAGCCCCGGACTCACTGAATCGGAACATAGGGCAGTTGGGCTCATGCTCCGCCCCTGGGCTGCATGCCTGGCACGCCTCCAGGGGTGCATGTGGCCCCTAAAGCTAAAGAGCCACAGCTAGGACAGCAGACCCCAAGGCTGTGAGCAGCCATCCAACCAATAGGTTTATGACATGCCCCCACACCTCGGGCACATAACCTAGTCACCATCTGTTATGGGCATTGTCTCACATGCATACAATTTGAAAAAGATAAATATGGTCCAGCTGGTGTGGCTCAGTTGTTAAGCATTGACCCATGCACCAACGCTTAACCAGTCAGGGCACATGCCCTGGTTGTGGGCTTGATTCCCCGTGTGAGGTGTGCAGAAGGCAGCTGATCAATGATTCTCTCTCATCATTGATGTTTCTATCTCCCTCTCCCTCTCTCTCTCTCTAAAAGAAATCAATAAAACATTAATATATATATATATATATACATATATAAATATGATTTGGAAATTAAATATTTTTTTCTCTTTTATATTGATATCATCTGAACTGCCTGGGATGCGAGAGTTAGACTTGTCCCTCTGGTCCAAAGGTTAGACTGACGTCAAATGCAGAGGAAAGTGGGCGTTAGATATGGGGCATTCAAATCCAACTCCACGCATTTTTTTTTTTTTTTTACAAATATCGATTGTGAAATAGAACGCAGCCCCTGGGTCTCATCCAACTTGAACAAATCTCAGCGTTTTGCCAAGTTTACTTCAGAGTCTGATTCCTTTTGCTTGGCACAGTGTGTTTGCGATTCAAGCATGCTGTCACGTTCTCAATGATTCGTTCTGAGTATTGCCGAACAGCCTTCCATTGTGTGGCCTGACCTCACTCCGTTTACCCATTAACCCCGCGAAAGACATTTAGGCTGTATCCAGTTTGGGATGATTATCAAGATGCTGCTAGAAACATTCTTAAACAGGTTTTGTGTGAACATATGTTTCATTTTTCTAGGGCAAATTCCTAGTCAAGGCACGTGCAGGAGGCAACCAGTCGATGTCTCTCCCACATGGAAGCTTCTCTTTCTCTTGTTCTCTCCCCCCATTTCCACTCTCTCTAAGATTCAATGGCAAATATATCCTCGGAGGAGGATTATCAACAACAACAAACAACTAGAAGCACATCTGACCATCTAACTGTATCTCCCTCGCTCCTTTCCTCCTCTCTCCCCGCTTTGGAATGTTGCAGGCAGGAGCCAGGCACGAGCTGATGGTCTCTCACTGACACACCCCAGTCTTCTCCCCATGGTCCAAAATGTGTTCCGTTTTATACCCCAGGGCATCAGCGAC
The DNA here is from genome assembly GCF_000147115.1 of Myotis lucifugus. NCBI lineage: Eukaryota > Metazoa > Chordata > Mammalia > Chiroptera > Vespertilionidae > Myotis > Myotis lucifugus. The sequence continues at coordinate 166,224 of NW_005871592.1, read as the reverse complement.
CCCACCTGCTGCCACCCCTTTGGCGGTCTAGCACGTCCCATGAGTCATCCCCCCCCCCCTTGTTCCATAAAGCACAGCAGCGTGGTTGAGTCTAATTGGGGATCTTGACAGCTTTGGATCAAGTGTGAGTTCACCTTACTGGCTGTGTGGCTTCCAGTGAATTTCATAGGTGGTTTGCACTCAATGATAACACTTAGTTTGAAAAATGATAATAATTGTAGCTCATAGAATTGCGTGAGGTTTAAAAGAATGAATATTTGTATAGATTGGTGTCCGGCTCATCGGAAGCACTCAATAGCCATTGCCTATTATTCCCTGAGGTTAGTTCCTAGGTCACTGTCTCTCTTTTTCCAACACGGCCATGCTCTTAGCTCTTGAGCTTAGAGAATGTGAACATATTATTTGAATATATTTATTGTAATAACTTGGCTCCTCTCTTCCTTAATAACCTTCTTCAATGGCATGGCTATCCACCCTCTCACAGGAATTCTCTCACCTAAGTCTTCTCAGACTCATCACTAAAATAGGCATGACCCCTCCATCACCTCAATCTTAATCTTTCCACTCTCTGATTACAAGCTCTGATTTCCCCTCTGGTATCTCACCTGCAATAATCCTTCCACCAGATCCAAAACCATATTTACACTATCTCTCAACCCGCTCAACTTCTCAGTTTACTCTTATGTATTCAGACCTCACACGTTCCCTGTGTATTCTGAGTTTTGTAAGAGATGTGAAGACTCAATCCTTTGTCCCTAACCCTCATCTGTCATGATCCTCTTGCTTTGTTGTACATGCTTGGCAATACCCAGTCATGACTATATCCAGGTCCTTCACCCCCCCCCCCCAACTTCTGCATCTCCAGTGAGTGCAGCCGGACAAAACTTTCTCATGCCAACTGCTCTCGCATCAGTTTCATGACCACTCACTCCAGTGGGCCCTGAGGCGTGTCCTTCAAGTCCTGTAACATTTCCAGTTACTTGCTCTCTCACTCTGGAGGACAGTGTCATACCTTCTCAACTGTCCTCAGACTTCTTCCTTGGCCTCAGCTGATGCTCTTTAATAAGAACAGGAAAGCCATGAGCAGCACTGGCATAGCACTTACCCGCCTCCCAGAGTGCAAATAGCCCTTTCTCTCCTCCTACTGAGGATGCACTCACCATGCTCCCAGCCTGCTGGCTCCACCTTGGAAATGTATCTCAAGTCCAAGTCCATTGGACCTCCTCCATCACCTTCCTCCTGGTCCATGCCACCAGCACCCCTGATCTGGAGTTTGCAATAGCTTCCTATTTCAACCCTGACTGCTTATCCCCAGATGCCTTATAGTTAATTCCTCACACAGCAGAGGGAGCGATCCCGATAAACTCTACAGTGTGATGACTGCTTTGGGGGAGGGGTGATTTACAAACAAATAGAACTAAAATACTAGACATCAATACCATGGAATAAAAGAGAACTGCGAGGAATGAAAGCATTCTCAGTTTCTTCTATTAGATAACAGCTCATTAAGTTCATGTCTTGCATTTGGGGCGTTTTGGGGGAGGGGTCTGTACGCCACGAAGCAGTTTTCAGGGAAACGAGTTCCCTAGTATACATTTTCAACACACTTGATGAAAGTGCTATATGCTAATTAGTCCTAAAATGGAAAGAGAATTTTTAAACTTAATTAACACCAACACTACGCTGGTTTTTTGGTGGCCCGTTGGCAGAGACCAAGTTGCGTGGGAAAGTTCCTTTAAGAACAGTACACTCACTATGTACGTGACGTGCGGCCTTCCGTGTTGTGACCCGCGCTGTCCCCCGGAACGGCCTATTGCAAATAGCCTTTTCTCCTAATAAGAAAATATTGGAAGTGAGGAAAGAAGGAATGTTAAATTTTAAAAAATGTATTTTTATTGATTTCAGAGAAGCGAGAGATAGAAACATCAATGATGAGAGAGAATCAGTGATCGGCTGCCTCCTGCATGCCTCCTACTGGGGATCGAGGCCGCAACCCAGGCATGTGCCTTGACTGGGAATCGAACTGTGACCTCCTGGTTCATAGGTCAACACTCAACCCCTGAGCCACGCTGGTCGGGCGTTACATTTTGATGGGCTAGGCCCTGAGGGAGAAAGTAGGCATTCTTCTAATACAAGTGCACGAGGGATCCTCTTGTTAAGTTATAACTGTCCGTCTCCTTGGCCACGTGGGAAGTACTTAATGATATCCAGTTCAGTTAGGTTGGAGACATAAAAACCACACAAGATACGGGGAAGCAGCGTGACAGTCGTGTAGCCGTGGGAGTTCCTGCCCCCAGAGGAGGACGTCTCCATTCCTCTATGGAAAGCTCAAGGGTCCTGACCTCCTTCGACTGTAACTGGGGTGTCTTCCTATTGCGAGTCCAGTTTCTTCAGTGTTTAATCACGTGCGTGGGTCATGGGGGAGGGGGTTGTCTGGCCAGGCTTTCCGTAGCTCTTACACCAGCCAGTGCCCACACAGGGTTCCGGGGGGTTAGTTTAACCCGGTGACTGTAGGGAACGAGACCTGCTCACCTTCAGCGGACGTTCCGGCTCATGGAAAGCGCCTACCCAGGACCCCCTGTGGAGAAAGGGGCTTCCTTTCCTTTTCTTTGGGGGGGGGGGTCCAGTGTCCACTCACTAAAAATGTGTCCCTCCTGGCTCAGTGAGACCGCTGTTGGTGTTGGGTTTTTTAAATCTACAGTCTTAGCAACTTTCCCAAGAGGTAATAGATATGACATTGGGAAATGCCAGTGTCTTTGAAATTAGTGTTTTTGAATAGAAATACTTTATAAGAGCCCTAGCCGGTTTGGCTCAGTGGATAAAGCATCTGCCTGTGGACTGAAGGGTCCACAGGCTCTATTCCGGTCAAGGGCACATGCCCAGGTTGCGGGCTCGATCCCCAGTGTGGGGCGTGCAGGAGGCAGCCAATTGATGATTCTCTCTCATCATCGATGTTTCTATCTCTCTCTCCTTCTCCCTTCCTCTCTGAAATCAAAAATGGCCAGGATTTTTGATTCTATATAAGCTTTCAAAAATGGATTATGGGGGGGGGGAGAAATATGAACTCAGCTAATACTAATGATGGTGATGTAGTAACAATAGGGAAGACAGTGGAGGGTTGGAAAGCTCTGACCCGCCCGTCATAGAGATCTGGGGTCGAGTAACAGCCAATGAGTGATGGGAGGAAGTAGGTGATCCCGCCCCCACCCCTGCTCCTCTGTCAAATTAGGGGTGGTCTCAGGCCCTGTGTGGTTAGGGTGGAAGGAGACAGTATGTGTAAATACTAGCCTGGCGGGCAGTGAACGTGCAGTGCATCTCAGCTATTGATGGTGCGTGTTGGGGCCTTGCACAGCTCCCCATCTCCAGGGGCGGTGTGGCCAGGCAGGCTGCACTAGACTAAGGGCTGTTTCCGGTCCAAGTGGTGAGATGCCCTCCGGGCGAGAACGTGGGGAGCTGCGGCTCTGTGTCCGATGCTGGTCCCGACCCCCCTCCTGGTTTCCTGTGATCCCTTCAGGGATGTGAAGAGACAGCGAGGGGCAGGGAGACACACATTCCTCCCAGATCCCACCCGGAGCCTCCCGTCCTGCTCGCTCTGCTCTCGTGCCCTGGCCCTCGGCCTGCCCTCCTCGTCCTTCCAGGTGGTGATGTCCCCGTGCCCTGTCTTTTCCAGCAGTGGTCAAGGGGACCTTTGAATCCCATCACCTGCCACGGAGAAGACGTTCTGACCAGCAGGCTCTGGGCGTGGTGCCCCTTCCGTGTGCTCCCAGAGCACCTGTGGGGTCTGTCTCAGCCCACACCTGTGACAGGCGCCCCCCGATCTGTGAGCCTGAAGGGACAGGCAGCGCCCGGTGCAGTGTCGTCCTGTGGTTGTTCTGATTGAGGGCGTGACCAGCTGTGCAGGCAGCTGGCCCAGGTGCTGTGTCCTTAGGGACCCACCTTCTCCTCTGGCGGACGCACGGGCTGAGGCAGCAAGAGTGAAACCAGTGCCCTGGGTGGGCACGGACCCCGTCTACCGCCGCTGCCCCTTTCCATTTGCTCAGACAGAAGTCTTGGCATTTGTCTCAGAGACGCAGGAAGCTATGAAAATATTGGCCTTGTCCAAATAGCATCTGTAACTTATCGATGTGATTGCATTATGTAAGGAAAGAATTAGGTTATCCCTTCCGCATCGGGGAGTGTGCTTATGAAAGGGCCATCATGTTCAATTACAGTGTTCCTTGTCCACACAGTGAAATAACCAGGATGGAATCTGTGCAGGGGGCCCTTTCCCGTCGATTGTCCCACAAGAACTAGTCTGAGTATTTATTTGATCTGAATTCTCCCTTAGCTTGTCAGTTCCTTAGCTCAATGAACTTTGATAAACGACTTTAAAATCTGATGAAACCCAGAGGCCTACCTAACCTCCCCTTACAACCTTGACACGAAGGACTTGACCGAAATCCCTTTGTTTCTCACTAAAGAACAACGCAGCAAAGCTCTGTGCTCGGTGGTACCCACGTCACTGCGGCTGATAGTCCACCCGCGGAGACAAGTTTAAAAAACAAAAAATTCAACGCTCCCTCCATATCTGAACCTCCCCTCGCATCTTCTGATCTTCCTCATTGTCAGCCTGCGAGTGATTTCTCTTCCTCTCTCGTTCTCCACTGACTTGGCAAGAGCTGCCCGACACCATCGAGGTTTCTCACCCCGACTGCAGTCTCCTCGAGTTGTGATTGGAAGGCTCGTTTGTTCGGGGACGTGTCCAACGAGGAGCTTTGCTCAAAACAGACGCGGCAAGCTGCTTCACACCACGCGGAGCTGGCCCCACTCCCGTGGGCCGCGAGCGGCAGCTGCAGATGGATCTCGGTTGGCACAGGGCGCCCCGTGCACGTGGCTCCTATTTTTAAGCCTCAGTTGGGGTCTGTGTGCAGAGAGTGCAGCTCGTCACCGACGGACCCTGAATCCCACCGAAAGGAACCAGACTCAGCTCTGGCCGGTGTGGCTCAGTGGATAGAGCATCAGCCTGCAGACTGAAGGGTCCCGGGTTCGATTCTGGTCAAGGGCATGACCTCAGTTTCCCTCCCCCCCAGCCCCAGGGCGCATGCAAGAGGCAACCAGTCAGTGTGTCTCACATCGATGTTTCTCTCTCTGTGTCTCCCCCCTCTTCCACTCTCTCTCTAATAATCAATGGGAAAATATCCTCACGTGAGGATTAAGAATATATATTAAAAAATGAAAGGAACCAGACTCAGAAACCCATGCAGGCAACCTGAGACTGAAGAATGTGTGTGTGTGTGTGTGTGTGTGTGTGTGTATTGACCGGGAAACCATGAATAATTCAACCCTCGCATTCCCAGCCTCTGAGATCACAGCCCTGGAAACAGAACGGCCAGGGTTCTGTATCAATCACATCCGTCCGGGAGGCCCAGGGAGCGTATTGAGCCATTTTTCTCTCACGCTTTCCCTCTTAAAACAATACCATTACGGACGCAGGAATGAGTGGCTCTGTGATTTTAATAATTGATGCGGAAGGCCGTAAGGACGGCTGGCTGTCATGTGTCATGTAGGAGGAGGAGCCCCGACCTAATGTCAAACGCAGGCCGGCGTTGTCAGTGATGACAAAAGTGCTCTCGTCGACGGGGCTGCCGTCACATCAGGAGGCAGGTCAGAGGTGAGACCTCCGAGTTGGGTCCTAGGATGTGAGAAGCACATTTTTGTAAGTGGCTACCGTCATTCCTTATTATAAAGTGTGTGTTCTTTTTAGCACAAGATACCTTTCCAAATACGCTGAGATGCCTAACAAGAAGTTTTAGTGAAGAAAACGGTTGTTACTTGGAAAATTTTGTGAGTGTGCATTTCCCTTCCCAAGTGCAAACTGACACTCTGTCCCACCCTATCCATTCTCCGGCGCCCACCGTCCCACCGGGCTCGGCTTCGTCTCCCACAGTCCCGGGAGCAGAGGGAGGAGGACCTGGTGTTTCAGAACGCGGGAGGAACGTGATGAGAGAGAGAGATACGTGGGGGTAAGGGACTCCAGGAAACCCAGAGAGAGGCAGCATGATGAGGAGGGTTTTTAAAATGATGCCTCCCATCCACACAAGATGCACGCCAGGGGGGCCCGGCACCTGCCGTGTCGCCCTTCACCTCAGACGCTGCCTTGTCTCCGACCTGACGTCCAGTCTGCACGTCACTTTGGGAAGATACTGTCCAATGGCCTGGCCTTCTGCGCCCATCTGTCACCAGAAGTCCTTCTCCGAGACCAGCCGGGCCCAGATGGAGCTCGTCGTGTGGGTGGGAAAGCCACATTTTTCCAATTGTGAGCGGCTCATAATATCAAATTCATGGGCTTCGGGCCAGTATTTTTTAGTAAAATAGAATAGAATAGAAAATATCAGCTTGAAGATGAAAAAATAAGGAACAGTATTAGTTCTGTGAAACATCTATTTTGGTTTGTGTGTGTGTGTGTGTGTGTGTGTGTGTGTGTGTGTGTGTGTGTTTACTGATCCATGATCCAAATGCATGTATTACTATGGACAGTTGTCAAAAAATTGAAAAGACATGCTCTGGCCAGGCGGCTCAGTTGGGTGGAGCATCATCCTGCACACCAGAAGGTTGCGGGTTCGATCCCTGGTCAGGGCACATACAAGAATGAACCAATTAATGCCTAAATAAGTGGAACAACAAATCAGTGTTTCTCTCTCCCCCTCTCTCTCCCTTCCTCTTTCTCAATAAAACAAATCCTCAGGTGAGGATTTTTAAAAATTCTTTAAAAGCACTGCATCGGCCTCTTCTAGTCATAAAGTCAGCGTGGCTAGTCCACCCATCACGCCACTGAACCATCGACTCAGCAACCAGCTCGGTCTTCCCACCCAGAATCACATGCTCCCCTGACCTCCCGGGACCACGGATGCCCTGAGCCTGCCCGCCTCGGTGGCGATGGAAATGGAGTCTTCGGAGCATCAACACAGAGCGCCCCTCCCTCGGAGAGAAAGCGAGGTGACATGGCGTGCGCTCTCCTCCGTCCAGGGCCCAGCTGGGCTCCAGGAGGGACCAGAGCCGCCTGTGGAAGGCCACCTTCGCCACCTTCACCCACACCGTCTCTCTGGCACCTGCCCTCCCCTGGCAGGTGCAGTCAGGGTGGACGTCCAGGCACCACACCTGGTGCTAACTCAGGGCCACGCAGAGTGTGCGAGCGGGCGGCTAAGGGACCGTAATACAGACCCGGCTCTGTCACTCGGAGGGGGGGGTCCCATCCATGCACCACAGCACCCGCACACCACGGACGACAGGGGCATAGAGAACCCTTCAGCTCTCCCACTCTGGTCCCTCTCCCCCCTCCTCCTCCCTCCCCCCTCCATGTTCCCTTCCACGCTCAGGCGCGGGCCTCTGGCTTCCAGCTCTCGGGCGGCCCTGCCATTCAGCATCTTCCCTGGGTGGGCTTCCCTGGCCGACCCCGCCATCTCTTCAGGACAGAACTGCCTGTTCCCCTGTCTTCCTCGACTTCCCGGCTCCCCGCTGCAGCCCCAGGTCAGGATCGCCCCGACCTCGGTCCTGGGGGGAGAGAGTTAGCCTATTCTTTCCTGCCAGCGAATGGCCACCTCGCACCCTTGCTCCTTGGCCTGCGCCCTCAGTACCTGGGCTCAGGTGGAGGGAAAGGAGGTGGATGGGGAGACGGATGAGCTGACTGACGGCTCTTCCCACGTGGGCATCTATCGTCTCTTCTCGTCTGCTCCCTGCTGTCACTTTTCTCAGAGATCATTTCAAACGGAGGCTGTCTGAGCCAAGGACTCGGGTTCAAGTCATTTTTGTTCTTTTGGCTGAGAAGAGAGATTTTAATTATTCAGTGTTTTCAGTTGTTCAAAGAGGGCACAGACGTGCACGCCAGGGTCTCTTCCTGGTTTCTCCTCAGAAACATGAAGGGAAGGAGCCCAGCCAGGCGGCTTCCACGCGGGTCCTGGGGTGCAAACCGCACCTGGAGATGGAGAGGCAAAGGGGCGGGGCTCTGGGCGTCCCACCTGCGGCCCAGAGCTGAGCTCCACCCACCTGCGTCTCCTGGGCAGTAAGGCTGCTGGGGGGGGGGGGGGGGGGGCCTGGGCAAGGCCCAGAGTGTCCACACGGAGGAAGGGCCTGTTCCTTTAGCCTGAGAAGTGAATGGTTGTGTTGAGCTGTTTGCTAAAGCGCTGCTTCAGAACAGAATGGAGTATATTATTCTTTTGTTTTGTTTTGTTTGTGTGGGTTTTTTTGTGTTTTTTTTGGTTAATCCTCACCTAAGGATATTTTTCCTTTGATTTTTAGGGAAAGTGGAAGTGAGAGGGAGAGATAGAGAACCATTGATGTGAGAGAAACACAACAATTGGTTGCCTCCTGCACGAGACCTGACCAGGGCCCGGGGCAGGGAGGAGCCTGCAACCAAGATACGTGCCCTTGACTGGAATCGAACCCGGGACCCTTTGGTCAATAGGCCGACACTCTATCCACTGAGCCACATTGGCTAGGACTGGAGTGCATCTTTAACAAAAATCTATATGTGGCTATAACTCTCCACCTTTCTATTTTAAAAATTGTTTTTCCAAATGTGGAGTGTATGCTCTCCCCACATCTTGCCTTCAGGTAAGCTTGTGTCTGAATTCATGAATCCCCCAGGTTTTAGATCACTATTGACCATCTTTTTTATGTTAGCCCTCTTTCCTAACACACCCAGTCCATTTTGAATCAATGCCATCTGGCAAGATTATAATGGAAAATGAGATCGCACTTTCTCTCTGAGAATCCTCTGCTGGCATTGACTTTTTTGCTGCACGGGGGCAGATCCATTAAAGGCACCTCCTCTTCGTCTCTCTTCGCCTTAGTTTCCCCAAGTGCTCCGTGAGAAATGACATAAACGGCCCCCGTAGTGCTGTGTCGACTAATGACAAGAATTATTGGATTAATGTTCGGAAAGTGTTTTAGAATTCTCTCAAGAAGGCTATTATGTAAGTTGCAAGTACTATTATTATTTTGCTATTCCAGCTTCCTTATTTTTCATCTCTCAAAGTCATCTGGGTCATTGACGATGGAATTCTCGGATTCTTTGACAGTTTTTAATGGCTCTTCAGAGAGCCTTCGAGACTGTTTAATCCCCCAGCGGATGATCCATCTGCCGGGGGAACTCATGCTTTTTTCACAAAACATTAATATTCGCGATTTTAAACAGAGTTGCAGCTATGTGCGCCTCGATGAAATCCCTTATCCTTTGGAGGAGAAATGGATGGTCTTGTTTTTCCGATTGGATTTTTTATTTTTTTGTAGATGTTGTTTCTGTGTGTGAGGGACGGTGGGAATGGAGCTCACAATGCCAGTTATTATTATATTTTATCTCTTTTTTGGTGGTTTTATTTTTTTATATTTCCCATCACCACGTATCCCCTCTATGCCCTCTTCCACCTCCACCCACCCACACTATTGGGAAGAAATGTCATTGAGACATGGTCCTCCAATTATTCTCCGGAGGTTCCCCCCCGAATGCCTTCTCCCTGCGGTGTGGCCACCTGTGTGCTCTGAGGGAGAGTCACACGCTAACACGCCCGTCCTTCAGGTATGGAGCGCCTGCTATGGATCCCCATACCGTGTCCCCAAAATGTCCATTCCCTCCCATTTCCACCATCGAGGGGAAGACAGGGACAGCCTTCGGCCATGACTGCCTCGCCCTCGGAGCTCCCCCCGCAGACGCACCCTGTTAGGGCCCCAGGTGGGAGAGCGAGGAGCTAGTGATTGGGGAGAATGCTGCCTCGAGACAAAGTCCTACCTGGAAAGCGGTTAGTCTCCTTCGGGGGTGATTGCCACACGCAACGCCACGGAACCAGGTCCCCGGGAAGCGTGACAGGCACGACCTTCACCGACAGGAAGGGAATGTGGTCGGGCTCAAGCCTCTTCGTTGAGGTAGTATTCCGGAAATGACTTTTTTCCCGACTGGACAGTGTGAAGTGCGTCTGTTTTTAAAAGGGGAGTAGGACCAACTTCGTGTTCCGATCCTCAGCGAGTGAGAAGAGTCAGCTAATAAGGGTGAAAAGAATGATCACAACTTAAATCTGCAGCCTCCGATGAAATCGTTGTCTGAAACAGTGTGGTCCAGTGGCATGAGCAAGCAGGCGAAAGGTTGTTGGGGGGCCTCGTGGGGAGAGCTCAGCCGTGGCCGCCTGCTCCCCGGATCGGCTCAGTGTCCCCCGTGAGGAGCAGTGTGTGTCTCGGGAGGAACGGCCCCGCTGAGGGAGTGTCTCAGCCACAAGAGAAGCTGACGCTGCATGGAATGAAGCCCCCAGAGCTAACTTCCAATTGCAAAGAAAAGGGAAATAAAAACATAAAGAACATCACGAAGGAGGACACATCAATCCAAAATGCGGCTTATCCTACGGGATAGAGAAGCACGTTTCTATCATAAAGCAGCGATGGGGAAGCAGGCATGAGGGGCAAGGGCTGCGTTGTTTGAAAACCGATAGAATGGGTACGACTTGCTTGGATCCTGACTCAGATAAACGGACGTGAGGAGGGCGTCTTTGGGGACATTCGGGGAAATGTAATTACGAAGTGTTCACCGGATGATGGCGGGAGTTTTCATTAATTTCTTAGGTGTGACAACGGCATCGTAATTGTTCAGGGAGAATGTCACATTTAGAAGAAGGTATGCACTGAAATAGATGAGTGAAGTTAAAGGACGTCTAGGACTTAGAACATGTCAGCAAAGATAATTAAATAAAAAATTTTTAAAAAATCAGCTCCATCAAATGGAACAAAACCTACGGGTTACGCGGAGAATCACTGTGATGTTTCCTGTTGTGTGTGTGTGAGAAGGTCCAGGAGAACATAACGTGTGTTTGAGATAGAAGTGCGTATTCCATTCTCCTCCGTGTAACAGCCACGCCGCTGAATTGTTATGCGTCGTCCATGCTAATTAGCTTCACGGAAAACGGAGGGGGTGGCACCCTCTTTTCTTTCCTTGAGGCCATCAGAACCACAGCAGACGACTGTATTTATTTACCTATTTACCTGTTTACCTCTTCACATCAAAACTTGCCATGAATGCGCAGCAGCTGAGGAACGCTGGTCTCCTTCATGCTCTCAAGGTGCCATCGTCTGCTTCTCTCCCCTCAGTCCTGACCTCCAGTCTCCCGCACCTGCTCCGGGGGCCAGCCAGCCTCCTCCTCCTGTGCCCGGCTAGACGTGAGCCCCTGTGGCTCACACGCAATCTCCTTCTTCCCCAGTAAGCAAAACCCTAGTTACATGTAAAGTCTCAGCCCAGCCCTGGCCCGTGTGGCTCAGTGGTTGAACGTCGACCTATGAACCAGGAGGTCACAATGCGATTCCCAGTCAGGGCACAGGCCCGGGTTGCGAGCTCGATCCTCAGTAGGTGGCCTGCAGGAGGCAGCCAATCCGTGATTCCCTCTCATCACTGATGTTTCTCTCTCTCCTTCTCCCTTCCTCTCTCACTAAAAAAATCAATAAAAACATATTTAAAAAACCAATAATAAAGTCTCAGCCCAGGAGCTCCACCGTCCACAGAGTCAGCTTGACTCCTTTCCAGCTCCAGGCTCCAGAGCACACGCACCCGCCTTTCCTATCACTGTCGTGTGTGTTAGTTTCCCCACCGAAGGGGAGGGTCCCTGAGGACACAGCGGGACCTGCCTTTCCATCGCCGGGTCTTCCCCGCACAGAGCCGCCATGTGCTGGAAACTCTACGTGTGTGGGGTGAGCGTGTCGTTGCCAACCAGATGCCTATGGGGCCAGTCTCCCCATGGAGGCGCCCTTCCCGGGAGACATGTCGGTCGGTGTCTCCCTGGCCGTCCCTGGCGGCGGCACCTTGGGCGTCTGAGGCAGGCGCTCTGAGGTCTGGGCCTGGCCGTGGGTGTTTTTAAATCTGTGCCTCTTTTTCTCTAGAGACTCAGCCGCTGTGCTTGACAGGGGGACACGCTCCATCGCCTTCATGCCCTGGCAGCCACTGTCTTCTGCTTCGTCCCATGTTTTCCACCAGCGGAGCCTCCCTCCCTGCAGCCCCCCTTGCTCTGTAGTGTTAGCGAGCTGCCTGCTGTTTCTCTCCCCTCGCAAGTTACATGCACATCAAGGCAACGTCCCTGCAGCCGAAGCCGGGCCGGGCCGGGCATCTGGGGACCAGGCTTGGTGGAGCCTCTGTTTCCCGAGTCAAAGACCTGAGCCCCGAGACCTTGCGCAGACTCTTCCCTTTGTGCTGAGGCCTCACAGGGAGAGGGGGGGAGGCGGAGGCCTTGGTGAGCCCTGGCAGCGGGGGCCTCAGCCCGGGGCTGGTTTCTACCTCGGAAACCTGCTCTGTCTCTTCCTGAAACTCCGGAAGGAGGCTTGGCGTCCCTTCGGGCAGAAGCAGAACCTTCTGAGACTTTCCCTCCGGCAGATGAACCGCTGCCCTCCTCAGCCTGGCAGCCCAGTCCCACCCGCAGGGGCCGGAGGAGGACTCCTGAGTCCGTGAGCTGAGAAGCCTGATGGCGCTTCCTCGCCGTGGGGAGGACATAATTCCTTTCCCTGAACAGGTCAGGGAGCTTGAAAGTTACTCAAGGGACAGAATCAGAGCTGGCGCCTTGGCGGGAAAAGCCAAAGAAACGATTCAAGGAACCGCCAGGCAGGGGTTCCCGCCTCATCCTCCAGGTCCCTACGAAGACAACAGGGTCAGAGAAGAACCAAGAGAGATGTTTCGGGTTCAGGTAGAGAAGGTGAAAGGTGTCCTAAGGGAGTAACAGGCTCCGCATGAGAACCACAGAGGGTGTGAGGTGGGGAAACGCATGTCATTGTCGCCAGTGGCCTCCACAGGAGGGAGGCCAGACAGGGCTGCTCATCTGTGCCCAGTGCCCACGGCAGGCGGTGAGTCCCCTGGGCGAAGCCCTTGTCACTCAGCCGTGGGAAGTGTTGTCGACTTTTCAAACACATTGCAGGTGGCCATGGAAACACCGAGAACAATACATGTTATTTTCTCAAAGCAAGTTAGTCCCACAACTCACCAGAACAAAGACATCATGCCAGGAGGGGAAAGCAGCGGCCGGCGCATGAAGGCAAAGGCAGGAATAAATGTGGGGACAGTTCACCATTTTTGGAGCCACACGGATGTGTTGCCCACTGTGACTGGAAAATAAAGTGAAATTGTCACCTCTTCATGAATGAAGTGTCAAGCTCATCTTTGCTAAAGAGAAAGAACTGTATTGAGTTCCTCACATTATGTTGCCCTCCAGACAGCCTGGTCAGGAAGAGATGCCGCCTGTGACCTTGCCCATGGCCATGACCTTGCCCACAGCGCATGACCTTGCCCACTGGGTTCCTTCTTAATCCACACGCGAAGAACAAGCCATGTTTATAGTTACAGTGACTGCCTTGAGCATTTTCTATCGTTGCTTCGCCAGAGCTCTGGGAGAGCCCTACTTCTCATGGGACAAGGAGGAACTGATGTTTGTGTGAGCAACAGCCGAGTAGAAGCGAGTGTACAATAAAGTACAGTCTTTAAAAGAAAATGTGAATGATGGCGAGACGGTTGGCAAAGGCGATGGAGGCACCTGGACATTGCGGGTTGGTCAGATGATGAACAATGAGTCACTGTGACTGGGGACAGATGGAGCAGCAGTTATGACAACACCTGGATTCGAATTTTGGTGACACATGACCTGGTCCGTGTGCTTAATGGTTAGCGCCTAGCGCAACGAAGGGTCTCGGGTTCAGTTCTGGTCCAGGGTCAAGGGCACACACCTGAGGTTTGATCCCCGGGCCGGTCTTGGTGCATGTGGGGAGGCAACCTACTGATGTGTGGCTCTCACATCGATGTTTCTCTCTCCACCTCTCCACCTCTCCATCCCGTTCACTCTCTCTAAAAATTATTTTAAAATTAATGGAAAAAATATCCGCGGGCGAGGATTACCAAAGTAAAATAAAATAAGTATGATTTTGGTGGCACCAATGGACTAGCTCTGTGACATCCATCCCCACGTGTGCCCAATGGGAATGATAACGGAACCTTCCTCCCAGGGCAGTTATGGGGATTAAACGAGGTAACGCCTGAAAAGCATTTAGAATAGCGCTCAAAACACAGTGAGTGTGATACATGGGTGTGTTAACTAATCCCTAAAATTAAGTAAAAGTGGCCTCTGGTCATGGCTCTGCAGGGACAACAATAAACTTCCATTTATATAACATTTTATGTTATCCTTTTAAAGCTCATATTTTATATTTGTCTTAAAATATGCTTTTAAAGATAATATGTTCAGGGCATATGCCCAGGTTGCAGACTCGATCCCCAGTGTGGGGTGTGCAGGAGGCAGCCAATCAATGATTCTCTCTCATCATTGATGTTTCTCTCTCTCTCCCTCTCCCTTCCTCTGATATCAATAAAAATTTAATAAAAACAACAAAAACAAAGGTCTAGCAAAAAAAAGATAATATGTCGATCGATGTGTACAGTGTGTAAATGCCATGGGCGGGGGGGTTGTACAATTGTGGGTTGTTTTTTTGTCAAATCACAGCAGTTTGACAACTACTGTCACGAAGTGGAATTTTCGGAATTCACAGAGAGAGACGATGATAGGGCGCCAGGAAGATGTCCACAGAATTGGGCAGGTGCTCACATACATGTCCGTGCCTCTTTAAACGAATGCGCCTTGCTGTCCCCCATCTGCCAGCTTCTTTAACCTCCGCCTGGAAGCGACATCTCAGACCCGAGGAACCTTGCATGCTCGCGAGCCCCGTAACACTCCAGCCTCGCTTCCCCGCGAATCCCAGCAGAGTTGCCTGGGCAGCCCGGCCTCCATGTTCCTTTTATTAAGATTAAAAGCGTTTTAGAGAATAACATCATCATGCGTTTAGGGTCATTTTTCTTATTTACTTGTGCGGCTCTGTCTTTCTCACCGTCTTGGGTTATAAAAATGTCCTGTTATGTTGTAAATATGGCAGCAGCGGGGGAAGAGCCGTGATTTGTATTTATCGCTGCTCGGCGTCCTGCAAAGGCAAATGAACTGCTGCTACCGCAGGAACGAAATGGCCCATTTGCATCTGGGCCAGGTGAAGACAATGGCGATTCTTTGAAAATCTGTTGCAATTGCAGCTCGGTGTTTAAACTCGGTCCTGTGTGTGTGCGTGGTGTCCAAACGGAACACGCCAGGTACACGCGACGGTCTCCTTTGAGCTACCGTAGTGTAGTTCCCACCTGGTGAACCGACTCAGCCCCGCTCTCCGGGAGCGAGCAGGCAGGCGGCTGTGCTCTAGGAAGAAGAGCGAATAGCCCTGTGTAGCTGCTGACTGGGCACTGCGAACCCACTCACGATAAAAGGACTTGCAGCTCAAACTGAGGCGCGGGGTCAAGGATGTGACTTCTGAGGTATCAAACCTACTAGAGCTTAAGCCACGGACTGAGAATTTGGAACACAGCACCGTCTCCTGAAAAAACACCACACGTCCCTTTCCTGAGATGGGTAACAGAATGTTGTGGCCTCCACCCCATAACAAAGAAACAGAATTTCTGGAGGATGAGGCCCAGAAATCAGGATTTTAAAAAGATTCCCAGGTGATTCTAATGTGCAGCCAAGGCTGAGAACCACTGGCCCTAAAAGAACCCACCGCTCATCTGTTTCACCTGCCCCGCCGCCTCTTCAGCTCGCTTTTCTTTCTCCTTTTCCTGCCTTTTCTGTAGAGACTTGATCTCCTGCCTGTTTCCTCATTTCTCCCGCGATGGCCCCGCAGATGACCACAGGCAACTGTCGGGATTTCCTGCTCTTCCTGACTCTTCTGGCCTCTGAGAGCCGGTTGCTTTCTCTCAACTTCTGAAGAGGCGTGGAATCCCGCTGAGGCCCCGAGCCCAGGCTCCCCACCTGCCGTCCTGGCCCCCAGAGGCCCACTCCCCAGGGGGCCCGGGTCTCCAGGACTTGCCGGGACCGGTGTGTTTCTGCCGATGATGCTGTTTCACTTGCAGATCCCACGTCATGCTGAGCCCTGTGGGGTGAGGTTTTCATGTCACCGGACAACGAGCTCAGTGACTTTACACATCCCCGGTTGCTTGTTAAACTGCCTGCCCGATTCAGCCCCAAATATCAGCTTTAACTGCACCAGCAAAAGCGTGGTCCCCAGTGCATTTAACAGCGACCGTCGTTGTACAGCCTCCTTTCAGTGACGTCACCTTGTCATTCGGAGAGGCGGTAGTGTTCCAGCGAAGGGCTGACATGCCAACTGACGACACGTCCCCCTTCTGTCCGGCAGGCGCCACCGTCATCACGGGGCTTCCCGTGGAAAAGCCCCTGCGGTCGCACTGGGGGTGGGACTGGCGTGGGCGGCATTTAATGTTTGTCTCCGTGCATCTCCCCGGGTGTCGGAGTGATCTCCAGTCACCAGAGGAAATTAAACGAGTTAGAATAAAGTATCTGTTCCACCTAAGTATATACGATGGACGTATTATGTAGAAAAACGTGCATGAGGGATGGACCGCTTTGGAAAGCCACGCTCCCGTGCGGTTCTGGAAGCAGGTGGCTTGCACAACACGACAGTCGTCTCTCCTTTCGGCTGCCGAGACGCTCTGTCGCTGGAGTCCCTTTCCCAGAGATGGGGCTCTTCTCTCCGGCTGCACGGCCCTGGGAGGTCGTACTAACAGGACTCTGTCATGAAGGAGGCAGGCCCAACCTCCATTCCCGACTTCCTCCGCATTGAAAACCTCAGCTCCAGCTGAAAGGAGTGCAGGTGACGCCGGAAAGTGAGGTCGAGCCCGTGCCTAGCGTCTGCGGAGGGCTGTGCTGCCTGTGCGGCTTGAAACGCATCAGGCGATCGCTTACTGGACATGAGCGGCTCCATATGCAGCCGTAGGACAAAGACAGGAGGGCCTTGAAAAGAAGAGAACCTGTCGTCCTTAAATATATAAAAGGTAAGGCCACGCCAGGCTCCAAAACGACGTGAAGAGCAGGTTTGGAGTGAATGCCGTAGTTTATATTCCCCTGGCAGTGTTGGTCCTGTAATTGGTCCTTTCTCTCTCTCTCTCTCTCTCTCTCTCTCTCTCTCTCTCTCTCATCATTGAGAACATTGTATTAAAAGTTCATGCTTTTGTTTATTGGTAAGAAATGATATTTCAGCTGATGTCGGCCAAACTCGTGCGAGTGTGGTTCTCTTCTCTTTGTTATTTTCGTGTTTGCCGACGGCGGCTCGGCCTTGCAGGGCTGTGGGATGAGCGCGAGGCTGTGTGGATGAGAGAGGCCTTGGAGAGGCTGGCAGTGCTCGCGGCCGGGCAGGCGGGCTCCCTTTTGTCTTCTTATCTGGCCAAGGACGTCTACATATTATTATGTCAATAGGCACTCGGAGATTTATGGACAGGGGCTGGGCCCACGTGTCTTTCTCTTCGTAGACCCAGAACTAAAAATAGCCTTGTGAGCACATTTCGACTGGAGAGGGCTCAGGGTTTGTCCTTAGCCTGCATTGTGCGTCTCCTTTTTAATATGTATTGTGTTCAGTGCCAGGGGGAGTTTCCACCGTGTTGATTAAAGCAGAGATGCAGAGGGGGTGCGGTGGGCGGGACTGGGGGTCACATCCCTCCCCCCAAGGGAGCCTGACTCACCCACGGGCCCCTCCCTAGGATTCCCGGCGACTTTGTTCTTTATCACATATTGCAAAGGACTTGTAAGGTCATCGAAAAGGTTTCAAGAGGAAAAACCATTTTAAAACACTGCCAAGCAGCCCGCCAGGGTGGCGCAGTGATTGAGCATCAACCTATGAACCAGGAGGTCACGGTTCAATTCCCGGCCAGGGCACGTGCCCAGGTTGCAGGCTTGATCCCCAATAGGGTGCATGCAGGAGGCAGCCGATCCATGATTCTCTCTCATCATTGTTGTTTCTCTCTCTCTCTCTCTCTTTCTCTCTTTCTTTCTCTCTCACCCTTCCTCTCTGAAATCAATAAAAATAATTGGGGAAAAAACACACCTGCCAAACAGCAGTGGGTTGCTTTGATATGAAATAGGGTGAGAAAGGTAGTTAGCGGACTCTCTGGGGTGTAGCCATTTGTGTTTATTTGTCAAATAACAACCGGACACTAAGCAAAGGCCATCCTCTGCAGCCCCGCAGGAAGCTGGGACACTGAGCGTGGTGCCGGGCGCTCAGTCCACTGCTCGGAGCCGGAGTCTCTGAGTGCACGGATTCGTTTTCCAGACAATGAAACCTTATTTGGTTTCTGCAACCGACTCCTCTGTCGTCCCCATCACTCCCAGATCAGCTCCCTCTAGTCCAGCCGTGGGCAAACTACGGCCCGTGGGCCAGATCGGCCCGTTTGAAATGAATAAAATTAAAAAAAAAGACCGTACCCTTTTATGTAATGATGTTTACTTTGAATTTATATTAGTTCACACAAACACTCCATCCATGCTTTTGTTCCGGCCCTCCGGTCCAGTTTAAGAACCCATTGTGGCCCTCGAGTCAAAAAGTTTGCCCACCCCTGCTCTAGTCCATAGCGGAGGCAGGAGTTCACTGCTGTCAGCTGTTGCCATGATTTAGGAGGAGATAATCTAGTTCATCAGAAACAGGGGCTCCAGGTCCTTGGCTAATAGCAAGCCTTTCCCCGGCAGTCCGGGTCCGCTTCCCGTCTGCTGGGCCTGGTCTCTGGGCAGTGGGGAATGTGGCGGGAATAATGGCGAGGATTTGGCAGGACAACTCTCGCTGTCCCAGAAAGCTCCCCGAACCACCTGGCCGGGGGTGCACGTGGGAAACCCCGGGCTGAGCGTGCCAGGCTCAGAGCCGGGCATGAGGTGTGTCGTTTGCTGGGCCCTGAGTTCTGTGACATGCAAGGTAAAGTACTGTGCATGTATGTGCATGTGTGTGGAGGGGGAGTGGGAAGAGGGATCCTATGATCACACAATGTATGTTTTTCAGCAGCCAGGATTTGTAAGGTTTAGGTGCTTCTTTTCAAACTTGCCGGCTTGAGCCTGCTGATGAGCCCTCCAGGCCGCCTCATAAAAGCCAGCGGTGCTCTCCTGATGGCGCAGGTGCGCCCGGCTCGGCCCTGTCCTCTGGGGAATCTCATGGGAATGCCCTGTCTGCTGGGAGAGCTGCCCAACTGCACAATAAAGAGATGCCAGGAGTGTTACTCACATGCGTCTAACGGCCCCAAGTGCGTGCCGACCCTCTGATCCGGAGAAATCACGCAACGTGAATGTGGAACTGATGTGTCTGAGCCACGATTTCACTGCCCACCCAGGGCAGGTTACAACAGGTAGAATCAAAAACAGCCTGAATATTGGGCCAGGGTCTGAGTGAACACAGGGATATGTGATCTAGCAAAGATACAGCCACGATGCACTGTTTGGCTCAAAGGGAATATATCAAACACCGAATATATATCTGTCACACATGACTTGTCTAGGTACTGAGCATAAAGTAATAAGGAAGACAAAGTCCTGATCTTATTGAATTTCCATTATGTACAGAAGAATTGACAGTAATAGAAAAAGATGCTTACCATATATTTTAAGGGGGAAAGGAGCCATCTTAACAATGTGGGTTCCCCAGGAAGCAAATCCAACAGCAGGCAGCTCACGTGTTTGAACAATCGTACCTCAGCCTTTATCCAGGTTGGCTCCGGACACAGTTTATTTCTGTAGCCACCACAGGAGCCTTCCCACACACACCGCCTCCGACTCTCACCTTCCCCCAGTTCGCGGTGTGAAAGGCAAGCTCGACAGCCGGGGGCCCGTGATCGGCCAGGTGACCGCGTGGGCCAGTGGGAATGCGAAGAGACATAATATGGTATCCGCGTCGCCCTCTGCACTTACTCTCCTTTTGTAAGTACCAGTAGACCTTGTGGGAGACACTGTCACGGCGTCTGGCCTTTTGATGTTGTGGCGTCAGCGGAGGTGCGTGTGAAATGGGGGGTCGGTGCCCATCACCCAAACCCACGCCGGCCGCCAGAGCTCTCACAGCGCACACGCTGCCGCCTGCATTCCCCGCACCTGATGCGCGGCCAGGGACCGGGGCCATTCTCTCCGCAGCCGCGGGTCCTGACGCACTGTGATTTCGGGGGAGGGGGCGTATTTTCGAATGTGGCTGCTTCTCCAGTAGTTCTGGATGCATACAAACTTGTTTGCAAGCGCCATTTAGAAAATATTAGCTAGAGTTGCTGCATTAACAGAAATTTTAAGCCACTTACTTTGTTTCCAATTAACAAATGTATTTCAGAGGCGGCGAGAGCTGATTAAAAAATCTGCCACCCAGCCACTTCAACACAGAACATTTATCTCCGGCAGAACCCAACGTTTAAAAATAGAGTCACTTCGCCAAGGCCACAGCAGCTAATCACTCCCTACATTTCCCCCCTTTTTAAAAAAAGCGTTTGCTTAAACTTCGACACATGTTAGCACACTAAATTCCAGCTTGAACAATATTTTGTGTAGCGTTGAGCAGTTCCACTGAGCCGCGTAGATAGCTAATGGCTATTTCCCAGCCTTTACCAGGAACTCACAGTAGTGGAGGGACGATCTTCTGTCCTGTCGTTCAGGCCTCACACGAGTCCTGTGGCAGAGCGTCCTCCTCTGGGTCCCGTGGGTGAGAAGACCCACATGGGTGTGAGTAGCTTGTCCTGGAGCCGCCTGGCGGGGAGGGGCTGGGACCTGGAGTCCGCGCCCCGCTCTGTAAAACGACCCAGCCAGCGGCGTGCGTGCGGCCGAGGGAGTCTCAGAGCTGGAGAAAGTGCCGAGTCAGAGAAGCGCTCCGTGAAGTGTCTCCGTCTTCTGTACAAGCCGGGTTGATGCTGCGGGGGGTTCGTGTTTTTAAAGGTTTAATGTCAGCTGACGAGTGAGAGGTGGGAATCGAGGCGGATGGGAAAGAGAGGAGGGGGGTGGGTCAGTTCGTGGCGTCGGTGAAGTTCTGTACAGCAGTCAAGGTCACACTCATGGTCCACGTGACTCAGGACAGGCCAGGACCCGGCGGCCTGTGAGAAATGCAGGCCCTCCCCCCTCGCAGACCCACCCACCGGGAACCTGCTGGTCCCCAGCCCCCAGGTGATGCCCGGCAGGTATGTTTCAGAGGCGCTGGTCTAGGAGCCTGATGGGCCGAATGGAAGCTGGGCTGGGATTTGCACCCGCTTTGGAGCGGGAGTTGGCCCGCAGCTGTCCGTGGCCCCGGGGTTCAGGCCTCTGAGGAACAGGAAGGCTGCTCAGAAGGGGTGGCCATGGATTTAGAACGGCCACGGCACCAGCTGTCTTTCCAGCCAGATGCCCGGAACCACCTCCACGTGGGAGAGACGTGGCCGGGCCAGCACGAGCACCCCAGCTGCTCTCTCCTTCCCCTTTCCGGGCTCGTGTCTTATGCCCATTGGTGCTCCCCTCTAGCTCCAGCCTTGGCATGGAGAGGGCACAGCTCAGTGGGGTGGGCTCAAAAGAGTGAATGCAGCCCGGCCGTGTGGCTCAGTGGCTGAGCGTCGACCTATGAACCAGGAGGTCACGGTTCGACTCCCTGTCAGGGCACATGCCTGGGTTGAAAAAAAAAAGCTCCCTTGATGAAAAGTAGTGAACAGTGTTTCAGAAAGAGAGGGGGGATGGGGAGGGGGAAGGTGAAGGGAGGGGGAGGGAGAAGGAGAAACACACGTGGGACATGGGTCACCTTTAGGGGCATTTCCCAGGACCCCTTGGAATTAGTATCTGTTCAGAAGCCAGGGGTGATCCTTCTATCTGAGCACATAATTCTCATACCGCCCAGACAAAGAAAATCTCTGCTAGACGTAAGCCTTTAAGTAAAAGATTGCTAATGTGGTAATAACTTATCGCATTAAAAGGGTGTGACATTCAATTATAACCGTAACTGTCATAACAATGTGTCAGAGCAGCGTAATCGCGGTCGTGTATTACCGCTATCGCCTCTGTCACGGAGGAGTCTCCCCGACGGAGGAGAAGCCGGCGCTTCGTGAGTTCACCTTCCCGGCAGGTGTCCCGCAGTCATGTCACACGTCCCCGCGGCCACGTCACACGTTCCGGGCCGTCCGTGAGCGCTGGGTGTCCGGTCCGGAAGGCAGAGCTGCGTTGTCGTCCCTGAGAGCTGGCCGATGGCAGCGCGCAGCTCCGAGGAATACACGTTTGACGAGATGGTGTGTCTCATTTATCGCAGCCACAAACGCAAGATTTTGCACTTATGTCAACTTATGTGAACTGGGCCCCAGTTCAACTTATTTCGGTGCGTGCGTGCGAATAACGATGAAGTGGGTGGAACTTGAAAGCCCGGGAGCCGTGCCCTTTTCCGCTCCGTGAACACGGCTGTTCCACGGCCCCTTGAAGTGCACGGATCCTGGCGAGGCACCGTCTCTTCTTCCTTTTTTCTTTGAAGTTCAGAGACTCCATGTTATGCCAAGGTCATCCTTAATGATGTAAAGAAAGGGAGACAGGAAAGCTGGCATCTTGTGGCACATGCCCAGAGAAAAACGGCTTCTAGACGCTTACCTTTCAGACAGTCTTTATAGTAACTTTTGGAGTTATGTGCTGTGACGATGGTGTACAGATGAGTAAGTCAGACGTAGATGGGTCAGGTGACTGGCAGAGCGAGAGGACACCTGCCCTCCGTCATGGACGTTCAGTCTGTCGTTGATTTGTTCATTCAGATATAAAATACTTATTGAATTTTTTTCTGATATGAATAGAACCAGTCCAGCTCTTTTTTTGATTAGTGTTTGCAATAATTTTTAAATCCTTTTCATTTTAACTTATTTTTGTCATTATCTTTGAAGCAAGTTTTTTTTTTATAGACAACATATAGTTAGGTTTTCTTTATTATCCAGTTTTTAAAATCTCTGCTTTTTAATTGGGGCTGATGAGACAGTTAACATGTTATATACTTGTTGATATCAGTGGATAAGTTTATGATCTTGCTACGTGTTTTCTATTTGTTCTGTCTGTTGTTGTTTTTTTTCCTATTTTCATTTAAATTCTTCTCCAAATTCATGGCCTAAATTCTTCTCTACATCCCTCAAAGATCTTTATTCTGATGGTTGTGGTTTTTTTTAAAACACTGGAACTCTTATTAAAAATATTTACTTACTCAAACTTAATTATTTCTGGGTCCTTTATGACTGGCCAATAGTTATATCTTCTAATTCTCATTATCATCTGAACAGTCTCTATGCCCTTCATGGCCTGTGGTTGTGAAGCTCAAGAATGAACAATTAGATTGGAATAGTTCAGGGAATCAGTCTATTATCTGACCCACATTACCCAGACCTTGTAATCATAGGATGACCATAAGAAGATGGATGTTCAGTATTTCCTGGATCAAAACTCCCTGAAGGCAGGCCCCGCTCGGCCTCACTCCTATGTGTCGCTGGTACTAAGCTCCGGGCAGCCCATGGAGGGGCTGCCGGGGTGAGTGAATCAATGACAATACGCCTATCAGCTTCCAAATGTATAATTAATGCATGTGTGTTAGGTATGCGGGGTTTTTCCCACAGGACAAAGCTTTACTCAGTATTTCTCAAAGCTGTATTGTTATGAATGTGCCCTGCATGAACGCTTGGATGTTGGCATGCATACTCTGTCCACACGTGTTGGTCGGAGGCATTTTAAGAATCGAAGAGGCTCATTTTGTTACGTCTCATCATCTCATATCGTGAGGGCGGTAATTTCCAAAAATCGCATCTCTGTTTTCATAGCCACGCAGACACCATGTGGCCGTGTCAGCCTCATCATCCGCTGCTTTCTGAGCCTCAGTAATTTCAACAACCGAGAAAAATACTGATCAGAGGTTATTAGTTATTTTCATTAAAACGACACCCAAACATACTTTTGTTCTGGGCCTACTCCAACCTCCGGCTCAAGGAGAAGTATGAATTTCAGTTAGTAATTTTGCATTGAGACGCAGATAGAAAGCAATTTCAAAGTACTTGTCTGAGGACCTTTTTTTTTGGATGAATGTAGTCTTCCATCCTCCCCGCCCCGCCTCCCAAAAGGCCTAAGTAAAAATTCTTTATAATCTCTAACATGCCTAGGTATTTCTATGAATTTTCTTCTGCTTAGAGTATGTGTTGATTTCTCAGGCATGCAATTCTCAGCTTTGTGTGAGCAGTAGCGGGGATTACACTCTATTTCACGAAGGCTCCTGGGGGGCTGGGAGGAAGGCCGGCTACGGAGGCAGGTCTCGCACTGTGGTCACTCGGGAACCAAACACCCAGCCTCTGTGGGCGCTCCCCTTCCCCGAGCGCTGTCTCTGCGGTTTCTAAAAAGCATCTGATAGGCCTGGGATACAATGCCATCTGCACTGGTGAGCGGTTTCTATAGTTTCCTAATAGACTGCTCCTGAGAGATGTCAGAGAGGGCGGGCCTTGTTCTGTGGCTGTGCGCCTCCATTTTAATCTGGTTCTGTTCCTGTGAACAAGAAGCAGTCGGGTCTGAGAATTTCCTGGCTGGCAATCCTCGGAATGTTAATATCTGTACTAACCAGCAGTTCACAGCACACAGGTCTCAGCCACCCGAATCATTTCTGCCACATTCACCCAAGTTTTAACATCGTGAGTAAATGTCCAGCCACGGGCGTCTCAGACACACTCTTCCGTGAAGGAAACGCCTCCCTAAGTCCATTCAGATCTGGAAGGAGGCACAGACCGCAGTGGCTGTAAACAAAACAGAAATTGCCTTCTACTTAAGGGGTGCAGTTCCAGCCTCGATCGTGCCCTGTGATTATGAATTATGTATCAAGTGAGTGAGGCCTCTTGTCTCCTTTCGGATGCAGATAATTCAGCATGTAGTTTAGGATGAAGTAATTTTGCCAGCAAAGCCCAGCAGCACCTCGTATCCCTGGGCAGGCTGGCCGGCAGGCAGCTGCGTCTTTCTTACCAGCGGCTAAAGTTCCAAGTAGCTGCTCGGCCTGCGTGGCTCAGTGGTTGAGCATCAACCTATGAACCAGGAGGTCACAGTTCGATTCCCAGTCAGGGTACGTGCCCGGGTTGTGGGCTCGATCCCCAGTGTGTGGCGTGTAAGAGGCAGCTGATCAATGATTCTCTCTCATCATTGATGTTTCTATCTCCCTCTCCCTTCCTCTCTGAAATCAATAAAAATACACTTTAAAACATAAAAATAAAAGGCTAAAATACTTAAAAATAAAGTAAAATTCCATGTAGCTGGGAGACATGCTCCCGGGTACCTCCTACTGGTCCGTCACAGTGGAGACTGGACTCAGCTTCTCCCTGAGTCCCAGCTCTCGCGGTGCGCTAGTGACGGCTTTGCCAGCACTCCGCTGCATTTGCCAATCTTGGTTTTTCTTCTCTTTATTGGAGTACGTGGGGTGCTTGGAGATCTCCCCCTGTATTCCTAGCATCCAAAACAAAAAACAAAAGCAAACTCCTTATGCATCGTAGGTGCCCAGGGCATGGTGCTGAATGAATCAACTGGGATAACTGATCGTCACTTTAACCACGTCCTCCATTCTTGCAAACATTTGAATGCCCCCCCCCCCAACTAGGGATCAAGCCCGAAACCTGGGCCTGGGCCCTGACCTGGAATCGAACCAGTAACCTAGTTCAGAGGTCGATGCTCAGCCACTGAGCCACTCCGGCCGGACTCATCATTAGGTTGTCGATGTTTCCAGTAACTTTTTATCCCAAGGTGATGAGCCGCTCACAGATGGCACTAGAGACTGATGCCCAGACAGGCCTGTGGGCAGGGCTGTGGCTGATGAATCTGCACCCGCACCTCGCGGGATGATGTGGAATGAACTGAACACAAGATGCCTTTTTGTTTATTTACTTTAATGTTTCTACATCCTCACCCGCGGACATTTTTCCCATTGATTTTTAGAGAGAATGGAAAAGAGGGGGAGAGACAGAAAGTAACACGAAATTGAAAGAGACACACCTATTGGTTGCCTCCCACTTGCCCGGGACCAGGGCTGGGAGCCTGCAACCGAGGCACCTGCCCTCGACTGGAATCGATCCCGGTCCTCAGGCCGATGCTCTATCCACTGAGCCAAACCGGCTGGGGCAAGACTGCCTCTTCAAAACCCGTCAGTGTATAGCATTCTTCCTCCCGCAGACCCCACCCCACCACACAAGAAGCTAAACTGCCTCGAATCCTGTTCCTCCTCCTCTGCTCTTCCTTCCACGCTTCTGTCAGAGGCTCCTCGTTGCAGCAGCGCTTTCCCGGAGCACAGCCCGTGCAGCTGGCGGGGCGAGGTGTCTCCTGTGGCCCGTGAACCCTGCCATGATGAGTAAACTCAAGGGCAAGGGGGTTCTGAGCCCTCGGTCGTCATGCTTACTGAAGAGCAGGTGAGGGATCTCTTATGGCGGAAAGAACCCCGTCTGACCTGGGGTCTGTAATATTTCCAAGCTCGAAAGGTCTCTGGTCGCACCGCCTGCCTCCCCTGGCCCGCGCGTGGCCCCGCCGCACTCCTGACGCCTCGCTGCCATGCTTCTCAGAGCTCGGATGTGGGCTGAGCATCCTGGCCCCGCCCGGCTCTGGGGAAGGTCCCTGGAGAGGCTCCGGAAGCTCCTTTTAAAGATTCTCCCCTTGTGGCCAGGGAGTCAGAAATGTTCCTATTCGAGATTTATTTCTCCACCTGAAGCAATTGTGTTTTCAGAAATTCCCTATCAAAATAAAAGGAGTGCCAGTAACGACACAACAGGGCACTCGGCTCTTAAAACCTTGATATGTGTGTTGGCGGACTAGTGTCAGCCCTTAAGGAAACTGTACAATTTTTTTAAAATTTTTTTTTACAAATACATTTTTTAAAAAATATATTTCATTTATTTCTTTACAGAGAGGAAGGGAGAGGGATAGAAAGTTAGAAACATCGATGAGAGAGAAACATCGACCAGCTGTCTCCTGCACACCCCCCACTGGGGATGTGCCTACAACCAAGGTACATGCCCTTGACTGGAATCGAACCTGGGACCCCTCAGTCCACAGGCCAACGCTCTATCCACTGAGCCAAACCGGCCAGGGCATACAAATACATTTTTGATAGTTAAAATGACTACATAACAGAGGGATATTGTTCATAATTCTATCGTCTCTAGAAATTTAGAATATTTGATGTAGTATTTTAAGCTTACAACGCACAGGTGCATATATGTTACTGGATAACTTTTTTAGCTAACTGTATTTTGAACATCTCTCCATGACACAGGTTGTTCTCCTGCAGCGTATGATGTTCTGTGGCTTTGTTTCTTGAATATGCCGCTTCTGAAAATCGGGTTCATACCTTTGCTATTGTAAACAACACGGCATTGAAATTTTTTATAATTAACTGAATATTTATGATAATTCCTTAGGATAAATTAGAACTAATTGTCCACCACACACACGCACACACACGCGCACACACACACACACACACACACACACACACACACACACACACTAAGTTGAGAAGTGGTGGGTACTGTAATGTGAGGAGTGGCCAGCCTGGGACTTGGCGGGCGGGGCGTGTGAAATGCATGGATGATCCGATGCCGGCCTTTCTCATCCTTTGGGGGCGGGGGGTGATAGAGTGAAGAGCTGCTGCTCTGCGAGGCAGAAATGGCTTTTTGTGCTCTTTTGGCTACTCTGTAGTCATCTGTCCGCTGACTCCTATCAGACCAAGCACTGGAGGGCCAGGGGCTGTTACCACATAAAGACGTAATGTTTTCAAAAAGGAAATGACTTCCAGTCTTTAATTCAGGATGTTGCCTTCACGTATACTCTCAGGCAGCAGCATTTCTTTAAACAGAGGTTGCTTTCTTTTAAGAAATCGAATTATTTTTGTCTGCAGTTGACCTGGGCATGTGGCACAGTGCTAATTTTTAATCATCATTGTTTTTTTCAAAGGAAGGCTAATGTGTTCTGGCGGAAAAACCTGCAGAAATAAGTAACGCGACTTACATTTTTAAACAGGGCTTTGGCTTCAATAAATATTTTCATGAAGAGGTATCCTCCAGATATATAATATTTCTGAAAAAATGATATATAACATCACCCTGGTCCCCAAATTAATGAATCTGGATGAGTAGCTGTAACTTGTGCATTAACAGCAACTCAATAGAAATCTCAAACCGTGGTGCTGACTCATTCTTTGAAATCAAGTTAATAAAATACTGATGCATTCTGGCTTTTATTTATTTTTTAATATGTCTTTATTGATTTCAGAGAGGAAAGGAGAGGGAGAGATAGACACATCAATGATGTGAGAGAATCTTGGATCGGCTGCCTCCTGCACGCCCCCTACTGGGGATTGAGCCTGCAACCCAGGCATGTGCCCTTGACCGGAACCAAACCGTGACCTCCTGGCTCATAGGTGGATGCTCAACCCCTGAGCCACGCCTTTAAACACCATGGAAGTGCTCATCATAACGACACCGACGGGTCAGTCTGGATCGAAGGGGAATGGAATTCCGGGGGGAGTTGGGAAGCGTCCAGGAATCTGAGACACGGGCTAGACACCTGCCGATGGACGCCAGGTTGTGGAATCCGACTGCCTGGCCTCGTCCGGCTTTATATCGGGAGGAAGGAGATGCTGGGAAGCGGTGTGTTCCCAACAGAGTCCCAAGACGCAGGCTCAGTTCAATAATTCAAACCCGTGAGCTTTTCTTGGCCCATTAATTATGCTTTCTCTGGACTCTAACATGGAGGAGTTAGTTCAGCATCTGCCTAAGAGGCCACGGAGAACTTGGTCTTTCCTACCGTGTCTCTGAGGGAAAAGGTGCTTTAATGAGGGAGCCGATTTCTCGAGAGTGGAGGACGGGAGTGTGACAGATGAGAGCGGGGGTGCTGGGCGCTGCGGGGCCTCGGGAGTGTGGGGCTGTCAGGGCTGAAGGGTTGGAGATGAGGAGAGATGCTTCTCAAGTTCGCCCATTAAAACAGCAGAGGGGAGAGCAGGGACGTCGCAGCCGGCGTGACATGCGATGGTGACATGCGGAGGGCGACACGGGAAACGCTGTGAATTTCAGGGGTTGTCTGAGCACAGGCCCGTGTGATGGGACCAGGGCAGGCAGGACTTCCTTTTCTTCTTTTTTGTCTTTTTTCAGCGAGCAGCCGATTGAACAGGAGGAGAGACGCCAGAGACAAGCATGGGCCCCGAACCCAGTGCTGTTCACTCTTCCATGTCAAGAGTCACGATCGGTCAGAAACGGAGTGCGCTCCGACACTCTGCCAAGTGGACAGACACCCCGAAAGTGACCTTAAGGAATACCCGTGTCGGACCAGCTCACCAAAGCAGCTCCTCGGGGTCGCTGCTGGCAGGGGTGGTGCAGGTCTGAAGTGCCGCGGACTTTGTCTCAGGCATGTCTTTTGCTACGGCGACGAGTCCTCCTCATTTTATGGGACGCATCCTTCCGACAGGCTCTCCTAGTTGCTCTTGTGCATAGAAGAAAGGCCCAGCGGATGTGCCCTGAGGAGACCGGTGACCACAGGGATCGAACCTGCGAATGGAGTGACCGGGGAGAACTGGTGGTCACCCTGAGCTGGGGCCTGGGGCCCAGGGGGACCCAGATGGCCCGCCTCCAGCTGGGATGAGCCAGGTTGCAAAGCTCAGTGCCAGGTGCTCAGCCCACAGCCTTCTTCCCACCATTGCCTACAGGGGACATTTCAGTTATTGCCCCAACGGTGATCAGACCAGACAAAACTGGAGCTCCCCGTCCACATCCAGGTCTCCCTGGGTGAATCATAAGAAGAGTGAGACCAGCCCTAGCCTGTTTGGCTCAGTGGATAGAGCATCGGCCTGTGGACCGAAGAGTCCCGGGTTCGATTCCAGTCAAGGGCACGTACCTTGGTTGCAGGCTCCTCCCCGGCCCAGGAGGCAACCAATTGATGTGTTTCTCCCACATGGATGTTTCTCTCTGTCTTTCCCTCTCTCTTCCACTCTCTCTAAAAATCAATGGGAAAATATCCTCAGGTGAGGATAAACAAAAGAAAAAAGGGATGGTCAGACTGGGTGAAGGACAGAGACCATTTACTTGTTTTTTTTTTTCACTTAGAAAAAAACCCACAGGAGTATCTTCTGAGTCTATAACAAGATTCTGTTTCCTTTGCTCTCCTCACCTGCCCTGACCCAGGAGATGCTCAGTGCAGCCGATGGGAGCTGTCCGTGGTCTAATAGGGGCGAGGAGTGGTGTTTCAGCTTCCCCCGTTAGGAGACCGTCATAAAGTTTTATTATTTTATTATCAGTTTGCAGAATATTCAGAACCCGCAGCCATAGAGTCAGGTGTCTGTACGAAGACCGTGGAGTTCAGTCTGCAGTGACTGTGGAGTGAATCTGTGACGGGCTCCGTGGTGAGCAGGCACAGCCACAGGCTCGGGCGGACTTGGTGGGTGCTGGCCTCCCGCCCCACCCGGCCCCACCCCCCACCACCCCTGCGGCTGAGGGACAGGGACGGCTGTCACAGGCCATCTGTGGCCCCGGGCCAGCCCGGGTGCGACACATTAAACCCACACTCCAGCCTCCGGGCGGCAGGGCTCGCCTGCCCTCTTCTCTCTTTTATTTTTTAAGATTTCCTAACAGAAATGTGCTTTTCTTAAGAAAAGACCAAAACTGCTTTTACCTAGTGGTCCCAGTAAGCCTCCTGACGTGTTGCGGCATCAATGTGTTTTAATGCGCTTTTCCCGCTTGTAGCGTTTCTGCCTGGTCTCACTCCCTGCGGGCGGTACCCGTTTTCCCTTCGTGTCGCCTCCGCTGGTGGGTGTCCGGGACAGTCGGGCGTCTCAGGGAGCCCCGGGCATCACGGAGGCTTTGTCCCCGGGGGACGGTGTGCAGTCAGCTGGGGAGCAGGCCCTTGATCCACCCTGACCCCGACCTTGGGAGCCACTGCCCTGGGAGCCACTGTTCTGGCAAGGGATTGTGGGAAATCTGATCCTTGGTGGAAGAGTGATTACAGATCACCCACATGGCGAGCACTGAAGAGAAAGGCGGTGTCCGGGCCCACGGCCCCTGCATCCCTAGCAGCAGTGGGAGTTGCTGTGCTTAGGAAACTCACAGGCACAGAGGAGAGTGTGGTGATCGGCAGAGGGAAGGGGGGGCGGCAGGAAGGGTAAAGGGAGGGCAGTGGTGACAGGAGGAGACTAGACCAGGGTGGTGGGCACACAGTATACAGAGTCTATGTTATAGGATTGTACACTGGAAACCTATAGAATGCATTAGCCAATGTCACCCTAGTAAACTCAGTAACATTTTTTTTAAAAAAAGAAATGTCCGGCCAGCCAGTGTGGCTCAGCGGTTGAGCATCGACCTATGAGCCAGGAGGTCACAGTTGGATTCCGAGTCAGGGCACATGCCCTGCTTGCAGGCTCCATCCCAAGTGTGGGGCGTGCAGGAGGCAGCCAGTCAATGACTCTCTCTCTCATCATTGATGTTTCTATTTCTCTCTCCCTCTCTCTTCCTCCCTGAAATCAGTAAAAGTATATTTAAAAAAAGAAAGACATGTCCGGAAGATGTGGGTACCTCTTTGGTCATGTCAGTCCTACCCCTGCCAACGGCCGTGAGTGTGGCCGTCCCGCTAGGACAAACATCGGGACCCTCTGGGCCAGGAGTGGACTCGCTGGCTGTCCTGAATATGGCGCGGGCACCTTTGCAAAATAGTTCTCTTCTGGGATTCGCCAACATCCCCCCAGAGGAATAATCAGCACTGTTTGCAGCTCAAAAGGAAAAGCATTGATTGTTTGATCGATTGCTTCACTCATCCCTTCAGTCCGTCAGTCTGCAAACAACGGGGACCTCCCAGGTCCATGCAGACAGCGCGCTGGGTCCCTGGGGACTGAGATACCTGAATCCTGGGACTGTGGCTCTCCAAGGCCTCACAGTCTCACGGAAAAAGCCCACACACGAGGGGTCTCCCAGGGGCGTGCATGCGCACAGGTTGTCTTACTCTATCCAGTTGAAGTACCTAATGTCTAACAGTTGTATCTAAACAGGTAGGTAAGCATAAATTGGTTGGTGGTAAATGCAGGGATTGTCCTGGTGTTTTGGCGAGCGGGTCACATGTGACTTAGGTATAACGTTTGCCTGAGGGAAGAGAGGGACTTCTATAACATGGAAGAGCTGAGGGTGGCGTTCTCGCTCGTTCGTTCACGTTTCATGTATTCCAATAGCTGAGAGTTTGCGTGCCAGGCTGCGTGGATTTGGGGATTATGTTAACTTAAGGAAAGATATTTTTGCAAATACTTTGTGATGAGACACAGAGTCAGCTTAGAAGTCCACGGATTATCTTGTGACGGAGAACCTGAAAAAGCTACTCAGGTTTCTTACCGTCAGTTAATTCTGCCTGTTGTAAATGTCATTCGCTGGCAGCTTAGCGGATGCTGGAAATGGTCTGTATCCTGAAGTGGTTGGGGTTACGTGGCTGTCTACGTGTGTGGAAACTCACACAGCTGTACAGTCCAGTATCCTTTACTGCATGTCTGTTGTACCTTAATAAAGATTCATTAAAAATTAGAATCAGTCAATAGAACTGTGACATTTAAAGAAAAGCTATATAATTTTTTTAACAAAGGGACAAATCTTAAAATTGGCCGGACCTTTCTCTATGATGGATGGCCATCTTTAGTATGCTGCCTAGTGGACAGTAAACACACACACACCACCTTCCCCTTCTCGGTAAGGCTCCCTTTTTCATAATAAGCAAGAAAGTCATTGCTTTTCATCGGAAATTTAAGCAACGAAGAGAACATTTTGAACATAGATGTTTAAAACTATTTATTTATTTTTTCATTAAAATGTTGTTTTCAATTACAGTTTGCATGCATATGATTTTGCCTTGTTTCAGGGGTACTGCACAGTGGTTGGACAGTCATGTGCTTTCCTGAGTGTCCCCTGACATTTCCAGCCCCCACCTGGCCCCACACCTAGTTATTACAATACTGTTGACCATGTTCCTGTGCTGTGCTTTACACACGCGTGACTGTTTTGTTTACCACGATTTCTGTAATTACAAGATTTTGTTTGGAAAAAAAAAAGGCCAGTACTCTAAAGCCTCTCATATTGACGAACCGAGAAAAGTTTATACCATGTGAACCAACATCTCAAACGAAGAGTCTCGCTGAGTTGGAGTCCATGAAAATTATTTTTAAATGCAGTGCATTCCTACTGGTTTACAAGAAAAATTGGTTCACATGAAGGATGAAAGAAGATTCCTTGACACATTTTTAAAATCCTCCTTTTATTATTTTTTTTTCCAGAAATGGAGAACAGGCTCACCATTCTTGCCCAGGGATCCCGCAGTCCCGCCTCTGGTGTGCTGGTAGGTACCCGCCAAATTTCTCACGCGAACTCTTAGCAAGATGCATCCTGCAGTGTTTGCTGCAGTTTAATCTGGGATCCTGGGGAGTTAGACATCCATCACTGGGAAAGTGGAAAATAAAAAATGTTTCGGATATTTCACAACAGTTAGAAGAAAAAATTAAGGGTCCATTTGGCAACATGAGTGGCTCTTGAAAATGTACTTTTTAATGGGAAGCGTGAGAAACGGAAACGAGATCCATCAACCAGAAGCCTTCGTATGCAGTTAAATGTGTGCGTGTGCTTTCCATTTAGCATGAAACCCTCACTCCTCCGAGAGCATCGGGACCCCAAACCTCCCTGGTGGCGGGGACTCCTCGGGGCCGCAGACAGCCGTGGGCACACAACATACAGATTCTATAGGAGAGGGTTGTACCCTGGAGACCTATGGAATGTAGGTTCGTGTGGAGTCTGAGCTCGGACGGGCCTCTGCTCTGGCCACTGTCCAGTGGGCTGTTCCCCAGATGAGCGGCCTGGGCTTTAACGGGGCGGAGGAGGGGCTCCATCGGGGGATCGATAGATGGGAGGGGGGTCTGAGGCTTTCGCGCGGGGCGGGCGGTTTAATGGGTCTTGGAAAGAGTCCTATTAAAAGCTTTTAGGGGACCGCGCCCCGTTGCTGCTTTCTGTGCTGCGTCTGGTCGCTTAATGAAGGCGCTGTACGGAGCGTTTCCGCTCAGAGCTGCGAGCCCAGGTCTGACCGTCTGTGCTCTAGGGTGTTAGCCGTCGGGGATACAAATTTCTGAAAGAAGTCGTGTGGAAATGGGGTTTTTATGATGAGAACTCATCTGAAGAAATTAATGTCACTGGTATTAAATCCCCAAATCAGAGATTTCAGATCGATTAGCACACACCCCATCTTGACCACAGGATTCCAGCAGCCTGATTCTCCTTGTATTCGCGGGGCATTTGGGGCTGCGGGACAGATCTGTTCTCTGGGAGGCTGCAAAGGGCTGTGGGAAAACGTCACATAAAATCCTAGTCAAGTCTGGGTTTTCTTCCTGGCCACGCCTACCTTTTAAATCCCCTTCCGTTACCTAAGTGCTACATGGCTGCATATTGATTTCGCTTTTAAATATGAGGCCAGCATTGTACCAGCGCGCATCAATACAGCTCGTCTGACTGGAGCTGGACAGCGTTCAAACGCAGCGAGCAGCGGGCTCACCCCTTCCCAGGTCACTGGACCTTCCGCAGTCTCGGTGCATAATGGTTGCGAAACCTGCAGGGAAGTGTTCATCTATTTAATTTTATTTTTTCTGTCAACATTTAGCCCCCAACCCCTCTGCCATAGTTCACAATTTGCTTCTTAATATTTTTCTAACTTGTTTTAGTTCTTTTCTGTTTTTTATATGTTTTATTTAAATATATTTTTATTGATTTGAGAGGAAGAGAGGAGAGAGAGATAGAAACATCAACGATGAGAGAGAATCATTGATCAGCTGCCTCCTGCACGCCCCCTATTGGGGGACCGAGCCTGCAACCCTGGGCATGTGCCCTGACTGGAATTGAACCTGGGACCCTTCAGTCCACAGGCCAGTGCTCTATCCGCTGGCCCATACTGGCTAGGGCTGTTGTTGTTTTTTATTGATTTGACAGAGAGAGAGAGAGAGAGAGAGAGAGAGAGAGAGAAGGAGAGGGATAGAGATAGAAACATCAATCTGCTGCCTCCTGCCGCCCCCTACAGGGGATCGAGTTTATAACCCAGGCATGTGCCCTGACTGGGAATTGAACCAGCAACCTCCTGGTTCACAGGTTGATGCTCAACCACTGAGCCACGCCAGCCGGGCTGGGTTGTTTTCTGGCTGCGTTTACCTATGGAGCCAGCACTTCAGCAGAGATCACTGAGCCCCGTGAAGCCCACGTCCGATGGGGCTGAGCCAGGCTGGGGAGGAAAGGGCAGCACTGAGAGCATTGCCGATGGCCCCGCCCTCCCCTCCCGTGAGCCGTGTCCAACAGCATCACCTGCAGGCCCGTCCACAGAGCCACGCAGCTACATTCTTTGGTGGAAATGGATTGCAGGGGGATGGCTCAGGATGATGTCGCTGATAAAGTGAAATTCTTCTTAAACTCTGTCGAATATTTTATTTCTATTTGGTTTCATTCATAATAGCCCATACAGGTCCTGGCCAGGTGGGTCAGTTGGTTAGGGCGTCGTCCCAATATGCCAAGGTTGTGGGTTAGATCCCTGGTCAGGGCACATATAATAGGCAGCTAATGAACGTATCAATAAGTGGGACAAGTCAATGTTTCTCTCTCTCTCTCTCAAATCAAGAAATAATTTTTAAAATTAATTTAAAAATAATAATAGCTCATACCAGTCTAATAGCTCTTACTGTTGCTTTTCACAATATCATGTACTTAAAATAACCAATTTCTGAAATAGTTGATCCACTTTTTAGAATGTTACTATAGTAGTGCATTTTAATATAGTGATTTTCATTCTGCTTTTTCAATTATCACTATAGCCTATAGAAAATTGACTATAACATTATAACTTTCAAACATTTTTTCTCATTAATTGTATTTATTTATTGACTGAGTTCCATTGAGCACTGATGAGCCATAAGACCACTAAAACGAATAAAGCCACGCCTGCCTCCAGTCACTCACAGTCTGTGGGAGGGAGGACCCGGAAGTAAAGAGGGTATCGGAGACCGAGAAGTGTGTGTAGCTTCAAGCTGGTTCACTCGACAGGCTGGCTGTGTGCCTTCACGGTAGCACCTTTTATTTCTGTGTTCTGATGATACAATTACAAATCCACTTGGGAAATTCACACTTCGCAATTTTGTGTAGAAACTTTATTTTTTTTCCACATAATATTATATCTAAAGTGTCTCACACATTTAGGTACATAGTGTATAGTGCCTGCTTTTGTATACTTAACACTCCATCATAAATATTTGCCCGCATCAATATTTATTCCGCCATAATTTTATTTTTAATAACTGCTATTCCTCCATTACTGAGATGTGCCATGATTTATTTATTGTGCTAGCTCTTCACAATTGGTTATTTAAAGATTTTTAATGCTATCATAAATAAGAGTCCAATGAAAATTTTATGGATAACTGATTCTTTCCTGAAGAAAAAAAAATAGTAGAAATAGGAGTAATGAAACCATCCTATCTATGGTCCAGTGTTCTTCAGAAACTGCAGGATATGTGTCTTTTCTATTTTGGGTTAGTGAGCAGTCGCATTTTATTTTGTCTTTACTTGTTTAACAATGAGTTACAACCTTCCATTTTCATAAGTCATTTCTGCTGCTCATCAGCGAGTTACCATTAATGCCTCTCACCTGTGTCCTTATTTAATGGGTGATTTCTATTTCATAAAATGGCTGACTGTGTTAGCTTTGCAAACCTTTCACCTTTATATTCAGGATTAAATAAATAGGTAAAATGAAACATGTGACCAAGCCCCTCAAGCATGCAGGTGAGGGACACCCCAGCACCAGCAGCAGAGAGGTCACTGCAGGCAGAGCACGGTCAGGCCCCTGGCGATGGGGCAGGCCAGATGTGACAGGGCAGATGTGATGGGGCAGATGTGACGAGGTGGGCCAGGTGTGATGGGGCAGATGTGACGGGGCAGGCCAGGTGTGATGGGGACGTGGTACAGGACGCAGTATTGTGTCCCGGCTTGACCTCCAGCTGCCACGGAAAGGCTGGCCGTGAGCGGTGATACTCAAGCCAGCCTTTGGTTTTGACTCTGGCTTGGACAAGACATCTCTGAGTATTCAAAACCCAGGGCCTGTGTCTCCGGTTAATTGGAGTCCAGTCTTACACTCCTCACGCGTTTCAAGAAAGCCCGCGCCCAGGAACGCACACGGAGACCATGTCCGGTCACTGATGCGTCTCTGGGTCCTGGAAGCAAGCGCACAGCTCTCTGGGGAGACACTTCAAACCCCAGGCGCGGATTCTCATCATGGCAGCGCGCTTTGCATAAGATGAGCTCACATAAAAAATACTAAGCAGGGCTGGAGCAATCCGCCATGAATCAGATTTAGACAAACAGGAGGATTAACGACACCTGAAAAGCTTGAGGAATAGAAGAATACTGTTGAAAAGGCTGTGGAAGAAGCGTCTCTAAAATTAATAACGTGGTAAAATGTTACAGGAAACCGGAGGACAGCAGACTGAGTAGAAACAGACAAATGGACAGATGCAGGGCGGTGCCAAATGCAAATTCTCAAAATAGGAAAACATGGTCATGGGAGCTTAACGCTTTATGGATGACTTAAAAGCTGATTAGACGTCTCCTAAGTGTGAGGGAATCAGTGACCTGAGAGAGGGATCCAGGCCTGGGGGTAGGGGGGGCGGGTTGTGGGGAGGTTCAATGCAGCCCAGGCAGACAGACACAGGGAAAATGGAAACAGTGACTCCAAATTTTCCAGAATTGACAAAAGGCATAGATCTCCAAGCCTAAAATGCATACTTTCCAGGAATAACAGTCCCATGGTCATTCATACCTACATTTTATCAGAAAGTGAGTCACAGCAAACGAAAAAGAGAAATTTCGATAACAGTCAGAAAACTCTGAATTCATTACAAAGGCCCAACCATGAGGATAAAAACAGACCTTCCACCTCAACCCCGGAAAACAGTGGCCTTACAGCCTCAACGTGCTGATGGGGGAATCTGTCGACAAAGAGGCCTAAAGGAACAGCCCTTCCTTACAGAATAGATTCCAAATGTCGTTACAGGAAAAGAGGCAACGTGTGGCTCACGGGACGCGCTAGGGGCATCGTAAAGGATGCTCTTCATTAAAAGAGGCCTGGACCTGCGGAAGAGAGGAGAGGCAGTGATGAGGGAAGAACTGATAGGCACGTAGGTAAATCTAAGCTGGAAGTGATGCTATAAATAATAACCCCTTTGGGTGGTTAAAAGACAAGAAAGACCTAAATTATAGACAATAAGTACATGAAAGATGGCAGTGGAAAAGATTTTACTATAGAGAGGTGGAGAGAGGACTATTCGGATCCTTAACAATATCAAATATATATATATATATATATATATATATATATATATATATATACACATTTATATGTAAATTTTTTACAAAGATTAACGACTGAAAAATATAAAGGTAGACAGCAGACCTTCTCTACCAGTATGGATCACTTCGACGTTGTAAATTGATTTGGGAGAAGAACTGACATTTTTCCATGAGTAACTGGTTTGTCCATTAATATATTTCAGCATTTATTCTAGTTTTATCTGTGACTCATAATATTTTTCTCATTCCTTCAAAAAATTTTCCTAAATCTTAATATTTTCCTTAACTCTTTTACGTTTCCATTGTTCTGCTACTGTCTTCTTATTGCTGATGGCTGACCGCAGGTTAAGAAAAAGCGATCTTGCCTCGTATACGGGGCATTGCATGGCATTGCACGCTCTAATTTCTGGTCACTTTTCAGCCAACACTCGGTTTTTCTAGTTAGCATATATCATTTGGAAAGATAATGATTTTATTTCATTCTCTCCTACTGTTGCACTTCATGTGTATTTGTCTTCTTTTATCTTTATTGTTGAAAGTACTACAAATGTTCCCTTTGTTAGTGGGTTTTTCCCATTGACCCTCCACCCGGTACCTGCCCCTCCCAGGCCTTCCCCACTCTATTGTCTGTGTCCCTGGGCTATGGATCTATGCACACAAGTTCCCCAGTAAATCACTTCCCTCCCACCCACCCCCTTCCCTCTGAGATTCATCCGTCTATTCGATGCTTCTGTGTCTCTGGATCTACTTTGTTCATCAGTGTATTTTGTCTAGATTCCACATATGAGTGAGGTCATGTGATACTTGTCTTTCTCTGGCTGACTTATTTCACTTAGCATGATACTCTCCAGGGCCGTCCATGCTGTCTCAACGGGTAAGAGATTCTTTTTTACTGCTGCATAGTATTCCACGGTGTAAATGCACCACAGCTGTTTTATCCACTCACCTACTGATGGGCACTTGGGCTGTTTCCAGATCTTAGCTATTGTCAGTTGTGCTGCTGTGAACATAGGGGGGCATATGTCCTTTCTGATGGGTGTTTCTGGTTTCTTAGGATGTCTTTCTCTTTTTGACGCAGTGTTGAGAAAGGTTCCCACGGCGGGGTCTGTAGAGATAGTGGACATCATTCTTGTGTGACTCTTTTTACACTGAGGTCCACTCTCGGTATGAAACATCTCTCTTTAGTATGCTGAGAAATTAATATTCAATCCATAGTTCATGACGGTATTTTTGATCAGGCAGAAATAAACGAATTAATATTTCTGATGGTCACTCACAGTTTCTAGTTCTGATTTTTAAGATATGACCAGACCACTGGCTCTGCCCACTCCCCAGATCCAAACCTAAAATAGAAATGTTTTCTTTTCTCTTCAACAAACCAGATATTACATACAGGTGTGTCTTCTCAATGCTAAAACAATGTAAGCCCCTCAACTTGAGAAATATTTGATATGTTATCGATGAATACTCTCACTAATTCCTTTGACTGCTGGCACACAAAAATAATACATCATGTATTTAAAGGAAAAAAATACTGGTTTTTGGAAATCATTGTCTTATTAATATTTATTATGTTATACGCAATGCTAGGCACCACGGGGCACACCCATAAAACACTAAGTTATGAAATGATCATGAAAATGGTCAGGTGTACTTTCTTTGTAATAATAATAATAATAATACATAGTCAGGAGACAAAAAAACACAACAGATCAGCTCCACTGAGCTTTCCTACAAATAAATAAAAATGTGTTTCCTTTATATACTGCACTTAGCTTAGAAAGATCTTATTCCTTATGCATTAAATCAGCAGAGGTAATAATTCCAAAAAAGGCATTAGATGCCTACAATTTTCTAGAACAAAAAGAATGATACATGGAAGTGTTATGCGGTGAGTTACCACCTCCTGCTCCCAAGTCCCTCTCCCGAGTCATCAATGTGTCCCTGTGGCTTTTCTGTGCCATGAGGCGGGCCTGCCTGTGTCTGGCTCACAGGCTGATTGGTTGCCGAGACAGGCCAGGGGGACTGAGCATGGGAGGCGGCGGGTCCGGGGAGCCTGGTCACTCTCCGTGTAGTGCCATCCGGTCACTTGACTGGGATATCTCCCCTCGCACACACGCGTGCAACGTATTCCTTAGTGCAGAGTGCATTTCTGAGGCAGAGACCGGATTAGAATAATAGAATTGGAGATTTAGAAGCCATGATCATGCTCATCAGATCCAGCTCCTTCATCATGGAGATGCGGAAACTGCGGATGGAGGAGCGTCCGTGTGTCCCTGGGGTGCGATGGGCCCGCAGAACCTTCCAGGCGCTGATGGGCCTCCCTCGCTGCCGGCCAGTGATTTTCCCACCGCACCGCGGAACTGCGGCCGGCTGCCGGCTTCTACCTTTCAATTATGATTCAGAAAAGAGGGACATAAGTGTCTTCGTTTTCTTTTCATTTTCTAAGTCTCTTTACCCTGATAGCTCCCATTCTGGCGAAAGCTATGGAAAGCAAGGTAGGGAAATGACCAAAGAAAGTCTCCAAGCCCCTCATGCTGTGTGAAATGGGGATTTATTTCAGTCAGGAATCGATTGAATTTAATAGATGCTTTAAATTTACATTGTAAGTTTGGAGAGAGAGGGAGAGGGGGAGGGAGAGGGAGAGGGAGAGAGAGAGAAGGGAGGGAGGGAGGAAGGGGAAATGAATCTAGCTTTGGAAGCATTATCAGGAAATGGATATTAGATGCAATATTTTATTTCAGAAATGAGTAGAAATTCATCTAATGCCTGGGTGGGCTCTGTCGTATCATATTTACCTAAAAGTCCATATTTTAATAATTTTGAATTATTTTTATATTTATAATTTACTTTAGTGTGTACTCCTTTGTTAGGAGGCCACCAATCTATCTTTATTCTAAAATTCATCCCAATACTTTCCCCACTCTCAATTTCCAATTGAGTGTGGGTGATGTTTTTCCTGTTAACAGTTTTTCTTATTTTGAATAAATTTTATTTGTCCTGATCGTGACCACTTATTTCAGAAGTATAAATGCATTATTAAACTATCCTGGATTTTTAAAGGAACCTACCAGCATTTATTTATTTAAATGAATTGCGAGTGTTCAAGAGCAGATCTTTAAAATAACTTCGAAGGTGAAAATATTCATTTCCATCTTTTATGATGAGTTTTGTAACAGAGACTTCTAGATTTTATCCTATGCTTTTTTTTCTTGTATTTCCTGAATTTGTAGACATGAAAATCATGTAGGACAGAGTATCCAGATTTGAGCGGGTCCCTCTGTAGTCAGACTTGTGAAAAAGCGGTGGCCCCGCGAGCATCCTCAGTGGCTGAGCATCCACCTATGAACCAGGAGGTCAGGGTTTGATTCCCAGTCAGGGCACATGCCCAGGTTGTGGGCTTGATTCCCAGTAGGGGGGGTGCAGGAGCCACCCGATCAATTATTCTCTCTCATCATTGATATTCCTATCTCTCTCTCCCTCTCCCTTCCTCTCTCTGAAATCAATAAAAAAAATATTAAAAAAAAGAATGAAGTGGTAACCATGGAATCCTAGTAAGAAATGGATGGGTTCAAACATGGTAAGTGGACTATAGCCAAACTATTGATTAACCAGTTGATGGGAATCAGAACCAATACCATTGCTTTGTAGCCACATGCTGTATATACTCCCCCGTAGTTCCAATTAGTGAGAAAATGAAGAAATCATCTTAGACGGGTGAGGTTACAGGTGTCCACCTCACAGGTAGCGGTGATTTTGCCCTCTGACATATTTTATGTTCTCAACCTCTGCGAATATATAATGTTTTGCAAATGTCTTCTGAAACAGCACCTCGTATTGAGAGGGCATAGCCTTTCCCTAGCAAAACGTAAGATGGCAAATGGTCAGAAGGTAGATGGGACGTCTTCCCTCCTTGCAGATTTCGTTGTTCTCAAAGGTTCAGAGCGAGGAACCCCCAATACTGTGCCATTGGCCTGGTGAGTGTCCAGCTAAGAAGCCATATGAGTAGAAACCACAGGAGCGAAAGCCGTGCCTCCCGTGCTTCTGTGGTGCCCACGGAGGGCTGGGCCAGGCAGACCCATCAGCCCTGCTCCGTCTGCTTCGTTTTAGGGACCCTCAGAGCCACGCAGGGACCTCGAGCACAGGCCCACCTTGTGCAGCGCTGGGCCGACCACTGTCCCTGTCAC
The DNA here is from genome assembly GCF_000147115.1 of Myotis lucifugus. NCBI lineage: Eukaryota > Metazoa > Chordata > Mammalia > Chiroptera > Vespertilionidae > Myotis > Myotis lucifugus. The sequence goes on along the minus strand of NW_005871592.1, from coordinate 123,852 downwards.
CGGAAGCCCGAGCCAGACTCGGGGGCTGGAAATGACGTTATCATTAGAGTCCGACGTGTATTCTGGCCCCGTCATGATTAGTTCTGGGTGTGGCGTGTTCATCTCATACATGAAGAGTGATCTGTTCCCCGTGTAGAGCCTGTCGCTGGAGAATTCCGGCTTTAGGGGCGCCGGCCAGCATGTCCTCCCGCCCGGCTCCTGCCCACGCCTCCCAGTCCAGGGGCTTCTGGTTCCTTAACGGCCCTCCCCTCCCAGCCTCTCCGCTGGGCGCAGAGCTCTCTGCGGGTGGGGAGCATGCGAGTGTGAACCTGGAGCACTGGCTCCTTGATCCGTTCCGCCCTCCTGGGGGTAGAGAGGCGATGGGGTCGCTGGCATCTGTTTTCGAGACCCAGGTTCAGGGTGTTGCCACTGCGGCCCCCCCTGAGGAGGTGACGGGCTCCCCGTTCTCCACCACCGTATGCCGCCTCCCCGATAGACACTGAAGTGGGCAGAGAACAGAGAGACAGGGTCCCAGAGCTCGTTTGGGTAAAATCGAGTAACCTTGGAAGTTCAGAACATTGGGTTTTTAGGCATCTAACACAGACGACCACACAAAAGCATTTTAAATGATGCGTGGATGTCTGTTTAGCCTCCAACTGACTGTGGGGTTTGTTTGTTTTTAAAGTGTCTTCTGTGTTGACTCTCTTATTTTTTATATTTTTACTTTGGGGTGAATGTGTGTGTGTTACCTGGGCTTGATACTCAGGTGATGATGAAATTATTATTTCATCGCCTTCTATTCATCGAGACACACACGGATGGCACAGCTCCACGCAGCTCAGCCCCGGAGGCGGCCAAAGTGATCCCGTGATTTATTCTGGACGCCGACACATCCTTTAAAGTGATGCTTGGTATGCCGTCTCAAAGGTGCACCATAAAGAAGCTGAGGTTTCTATCTCACACGCTTTCATTTTTTAGAAGATTTTAAATATATCTTCCCAGCATAAACACACACACACTCACACACACACACACACACACACACACACTCACACTCAAAGTTAACGTGAAAAAAGCTTCCTGGAACTCTCGAGAACACAGCACCGAAGCCTGACATTTCCCACTCCTGCCTTGTGTTAAAACAGCCCACTTCTCTCCGTCATTGCTGGATCTTTTCTTTCAAATGCAGGCTTATCCTGCTACCAAAATGGAAATGTCATCTTTAAAAAAGGCTTTAGTGGTTCAGAAATCAACAGGATGGATTTTTCTCAATGTTTTTTTTTTTCCATCAATCAGATCCCATAACTGTGATTACACTGAAAAAACAAACAAACAAACAAACAAAAACATTAAATGCTGTTGGGCTGGGCCTGCCGGACGCTGTGGTGGCCGATGGCTCATCGCCCCATAAAACCCCGAGGCAGCAGCCCTTACACCCTCATCCTCAGATGCAGGACCGACAGGTTGATGACGGATGGTTGCTGCCACAGGTCTGACATTCCGTCCCAACAAAGGAAAACTGGTCGAAAAACATTTGGGTGTGAAAGCGCTGAAATATAAGACCCGGAAGGGTCAAAGGGCAACGGGCAAAAAGCTCTTGGACCCTTAGCTCATGTTTCCCTTATGAATTTTTTAGTAACGGTTGATGCATTTTAATCTCTGACTCACGAGACAGCGTAAGTCAACGTGCGAGCTAATTGCAGCCAGCAGGGCGGTCGTTAATGCGCGAGACACGTTCCCTATTGGAGCCTGTGTCTCTAATTAGTGTCTGTAAGGGACGTGACGGCGGTTCACGGGCCCCCAAATAGGCCCTAATTCGTCAAGCGGGTCTGGGCCAATGGCAGCTTTCTGATCGGCTCCCTTGCCCGGACCCCAAAGCGCCTCCGAAAGCTTCTCCCATTGATCTGCCGTCGGAGGCTGACGGAGGAGCAGACAGCCCCGCCGGGAAGGAAGACGGATGGGTGCTGCGTTGGCATGAAAAACGCCCGCCCGTCATGAAACGCTTCCTGCTTCTAAGGCGCGTGTACAAACACACGCACATCGGGGCGGGGTGCAGAGCAGGCCCTGGAAATGAAGGCCGATGCATTCGCCTCTCGTTCTTCCATTCCTCTCACATCCGCTGCCCGCCATGCACCACTGCAAGGTGCTACGCAGGCTGTTGGTTGTACGTGATGTCTCGTTTTGTGCCTCATGACCGGCTTATACGTTTCCGAAGACATATCACGTGAACACCACGTGGTGGGGTTGTTCTTGGGATAAACCAAACATTGCCCGATGTGAATTTATTAAAAAATATTTTTTTATTGATTTCAGAGAGGAAGGGAGAGGAAGAGAGAGAGAAAAACATCAATGATAAGGGAGAATCCTTGATTGCCTCCTGCACACCCCCTCCTGGGAATTGAGCCTGCAACCTGGGCATGTGCCTTTGTCCAGAATTGAACCCAGGACCCTTCAGTCCGCAGGCCAGTGCTCTACCCGCCGAGTCACCATCTAAGGCTGTAAATTTTGATCTTGTTGTAGGAGAGTGTAGACCCGATTAAATCCCCCGCGTGATGTCTGTGACACTATCCTTGCGATGCCAAGGGATGCTGTCGGCCATCGTTACCTATCAGTAACATATTTGCATTTTTAAATCATTTATAGCATGAAAAGGATCCCAGAAAAGTGGCGGCATGCATTCGTCAACTGCCTTTTCATTGGTCAGGTTAACAGAATGTATTGCTAAAGATGCCATTGTCCCACCCACACCTGTCCGGGGCACCACACCAGGGAAACATTTAGCGACTTAAAAAGGGCACACTCTCTGCCGTTCCGGGGACCAGTCATTGCAAAATGCCGTCACCCCATCCGTAAGGGACCAGCCATTGCAAAATGCCGTCACCCCATCCGTAAGGGACCAGCCATTGCAAAATGCCGTCACCCCATCCGTAAGGGACCAGTCATTGCAAAATGCCGTCACCCCATCCGTAAGGGACCAGCCATTGCAAAATGCCGTCACCCATCCGTAAGGGACCAGTCATTGCAAAATGCCGTCACCCCATCCGTAAGGGACCAGCCATTGCAAAATGCCGTCACCCATCCATAAGGGACCAGTCATTGCAAAATGCTGTCACCCATCCATAAGGAGAGTGGCCACTGCCCAGCCTCGCTGCTCAAATATTTTCTCTCTTATAAGAAGATCTTGAGAATGATGAGTTGCTTTGCTCTAATGTTATCTCAAGATTATTTCCGAGTGAATTGTATTTGAAATAAATTTGGGGGGGAAACTGCATACCATGTAGCTGACTGTCACGGGGGAGTGCAAACTGCACATGAGGAAAGCTCCTCACCTCTCACTCCCCATCCTTATGCTGTTTCCGCCTCACAGTGTGAGAGGGCCCGTCCTCACAAAGGTCAGAGGCCTGGGAGCGCTCCTTGCCCTCCTCCCTCCCACCCACGCCAGAACCAGAGGCGGGCTGGGGACCCCCCCCCCCCCGGCCTGACCCGCCTGTGTGAGGCAGGCACAGGGCGGGTGGTGTCTAGGTCTCCCTCTGATTTGGTGGCACTGAGCTCCCCTGGGCGGGGAGAACCGAGGTGGGCAGGCCTCCCACTCCCTAGATGCCATCAGCGGGGGACAGGGAGAGAGGAAAGACGGGGTGCGCGGAACCTACGCCTCAGGGGCAGGGAGAGGCAGGAAGCGAGGAGCTGGGGGAGAATGAGCCTCGAAGGCACAGACCCCAACGTTGGAGCGTGCAGGCTGGCGACGCTCGTGTCCTGATCCGAGGCGTGAACACAGCGACACGGTCCCTGGTCCCTGGCACGCAGCGAAAATTGACTTGGCAGGAAGGATCTAAGCAGAGCAAGAAGGAGGACATACAGGGAAGCCACGGCCAGGAAGGGGGGATTGTGGGGATTACAGCAGGAAAGCGGGGAGCTGGCCGGGCGCCCCGCGGGGGAGGGGTGCGTCCTGTTTCACTTACAGAGATGAGGACCACTGTGTCCCTCAGCCGCTTTTCCCTAAAATAAACCGACGTGTTTCTCGTAAAGAGAAATCCCAGGGTTTCTCCTCAGAGACATTCTAGCAGCCTTCAGAGGCGGCGAGGGGGCTGCCATTCATGGGATCTGGACGCAGGCGCTTGAATCGGAAAAAACAAAAACAGGAAAAGCCTGAAAGGGCCGCGGAAGGAGCGGAGATTCCAGCCACTGCTCCTCCAGGGGCTGTGCACGCAGATAAGGAGCTGGGAGCTCTAATTGCCTATTAACTGGTTCCTCCCGTTTACCTCCTTCCTCCCCCAGGTCGCCTGTCCCCGACCTGGCCAGGGAGGCCTCGCTACCCGGGCTCGGATCCGCCAAAAAAATAAAATAAAAAATCACAGAGTCATTTAAGCTGGAAATTTTCGTTAAATCCAGTCAGTTCCCCAACCTCTTTTCAGAAGGACGGAGGTTTTAATCAGCGCGAAGGAAGCTGAGGGAATATGGGAGCGACGGGGTCAGCATGCGGGTCAGAGGGACCATAGAGACGGTGCTAATGGGATAAGGACGGCTGAGCTTTTTATCTTATTAGCGCTTCCCACGTCAAATTAGCAAAACGGTGCCGGCACTAAGGTGTCCAGATGAAACGCGCGTCGGGTCTGTGTGCCCCTGAAGGACGCTCCGTGAGCCTCTTCTAAGGAGATCAGCGTTTCTGCTCGTTCCCTTTTCATCTTCGGAGGGAAGCGTCCTTATGTCAGCCGGCCACGTCGTTGTGCCGAATCCCAGTGACCTCGGTGGAGATATGGCTGCATCAGCCAGGACACGGCCTTGCAGGTGCCAGGGGACCCCACTGACGGAGAAAGCGATGTGCCCGGTGCCCCTGGAGTGGGCCGATGAAGGGGTCCTCTATCCAGACAGATGTCCTTGTTGCCACTGTGAATAAATGTTAAAAATAGAAGCATTGCCCGGACGGCATGGCTCAGTGGTTGAGTCTCAACCTATGAACCAGGAGGTCACGGTTTAATTCCCAGTCAGGGCACAGACCCAGGTTGCTTGTGGGTTCGATCCCCAGTGTGGAGCATGTCGGAGGCTGCCGATCCATGATTCTCTCATCATTGATGTTTCTATCTCTCTCTCCCTTTCCCTCCCTCTCTGAAATCAATTAAAAAATATATTTAAAAAAGAATAGAATAATTGCTTAGAGCAGGGGGAATTATTTAACTATCAGGGGTGATGTCCGTGTAATCTCAGTATCTCCTTCCTACGCTTTACCAAGGTAAAATGGGCAAGATAGCATTGTGTTAGTTCCGGGGTACAAGGTGATGATTCGATGTTGGTGTGTGGCAACATGCTCACCACAAGGAGCCCAGTGAACAGCCTACCCTTATTTCGTATCCACATGCCTGGCCCTTTCAAACCCTGTATTTGGCATCACATGGATAAGTAATAGACTATTATAGGATGTAGGCCAGTGGTGCCCAACCTTTTCTTGGCCATCCCACATCTAAGCATCTCTGAAATCCTGATGCCCCCCACCACTGTGACATATAGTTCTTATTATTCAAAAAGTGAACTCCTGTTCACGTGGAGGAAGCCTAAAAGGCCATGAACTTGGTCTAAACAAGCTTCCAAAGAACATGGCATCCATGAAAGAGAAAAATAAAACGATGAAAGGACTGTTGAAGTACTGAGGAAGAAATCACTAAGAAATTATTAAAAATAATAATAATATGAAGTGATATGAAAAATAGCAAATAAAGTTTTAAAACATACCATAGAGAACTGAAACACATAAATATGTCACAATATATATTTACATACTGTATATGAGGCCCCTAGAACCATCAGAAATACAAAAAATTCACTGTTAATAACTCATTCTCAAATTGCCCCCCTTAAAATCACATTGCCCCATGGGGGGAGGGGCCTGTGCCCCATGTTGGGAACCACTGGTCTACATCCTATAAAAGTCTAATTACTTATTTAGATGGTTATTTTTAAAATCCGTTTACTCAGTAAATATACAGGGTCCCCCCCCCAAAAAAATGTACACATGCTTTAACAGCTGATAGCTCAATTCTGAAAATGAAATGTGTTTTAATAAACACGGCCTTTATAATTATTCAGAGTGTGTGTAGACATTTTTGGGAGGACGCACTATAATAATAAAAGCTTAATATGCTAATTAGACCGGATGTGCCTTCTGGATGACCTCCCGGACGAAGCAGCGGCAGCGGGGGCCGAGGCAGAGGCGCTGTGACCGAGCCCCTTGTATGAATTTTGTACATCGAGCCTCTAGTATATGTATATTAAGTCTACATCACAGAAGCAAAGCACTTAGACCAGCGTTAGCGGTGAATATCACTTGTTATTCCTCAAGCATACCATAAGCCTTTCTTGCCCCAAGACCTTTACATTTATTTATTTTTTTTAACCTACTGTTTCCCTCTGGTTTAGAATGTTTCTCTCCCTCCCCAAGCCCTTAGCCCCATAGCTAAATTCTTCCTGTCCTGGAGGTCTCAGCTTTAAAGATCACTCTCTACCGGTTCTCTCCACAGGAATGTCCCTCCCATCTGTATGCTTACCTCTCTGAGACCACAGTGGTTTCCCACGGAGCACTGACCACGGGCGATGAAGGGCGAGGACTGGTCAGTGTGCACTGTGGAGCCGCCACAATCCCCATTAAAGGAATATGTGAATAACTGGTCGACCACCACACCTTAATTTCCCCAAGAAAAGTTTAGTGTTTAGTCCCCAGGAAGTCGACACACATTGTTTTTCCTGTGTGTTCCGAGTCGAATTGTGAAACTGGCTTTGGTGGCATACAGTCCGTGCGATGCTTACTGGTTTCTTTTCAAATCGGGAGAGGATGTACTAAAGAGAGACAGCTTGGTATGTTAGCGGCTATTTCCTTGTCGTCCCTGGGAGTGGTAGCTTCATGGGACCAGGGTGCCAGCCCTCAGGGTGTCACAGCCAACACCTGGAAGTCTATTGTTTTTAAATATATATTTTATTGATTTTTTTACAGAGAGGAAGGGAGAGGGATAGAGAGTTAGAAACATCGATGAGAGAGAAACATCCATCAGCTGCCTCCTGCACACCCCCTACTGGGGATGTGCCCGCAACCAAGGTACATGCCCTTGACTGGAATCGAACCTGGGACTCTTCAGTCCCCAGGCTGAGGCTCTATCCACTGAGCCAAACCGGCTAGGGCAACCTGGAAGTCTAAACTCCAAATACGGCACGTTCCATTCTTGTACGTCATGTCCCTGGTTCAACCACACAAGCACAGCCTGTGAAAGCTACGACATAAATGTGCACGTGTCCTCATGGTGTAGGAAGACGTGGCCTTTAGGGTGCTTCGTCTACCGAGTTCACTGGCCCCGCCAACAAACAAGACGGTGGTGCCCTGTGTAATATCTGAAACGTGTGCAGCATGGCTTTGTTGCCACGAAGATCAGTGACTCTTACACTGGTTGGAATTTGACCACCGATTGATGTTGAGACCAGCTGGGCCGTCGAGGAAGTCAGCTGATTGCAACTAAGCAACACACTGACAGTGTCTGCGCAGGTGCAGCGGTTCAGTCCACGTCCGCTCCCGGAATCCTGCACCCGGTGCTGTCCTAGTCGGTCTTGCTCTCCGCAAGTAGCCCATTTCCATGGAAAAAGGTGAATGAGCCATGGTTGGGAAGGAGACAGTAAGATTCTATCGCTTAACCAAGACTCTAATTGCAGAGAAAAGGAAGTGCTACACGTTAGCTAAAAAACACAATTTACTGGAAAAGCATGGTGCCCTCCGAGAAATAAGCTGTAGCCAAGCTTTTGGGGGACCAGAGGCTCAGGCAGAGGCACCCCCCACCCCCCCGCCACTTCCCTCGTCTCCGCAGCGGCCTGTGCAGCTCTGTCGTCTGGCGTGTTCCTGCTAGACAGTGGCATGGGCACACGCTGCTGCCCGTGTCTCACGTGATGTGACTTTCATTGTACACGCCCCCCACACACACACACACATTATGTTCTGAGTGTGTGATTTATTGAAAGCCACTCATAGTTGCCGGCATGGGCGTGGATTGGCTCCCCTGGGTCAGATGTTCAACTCTGACCGTCCGGCATGGCCATGGCCATGGGGCCTCATGGTGGACATACGTGGTCTAATCTGAGAGAGACACGGATTCCTCCTGGGGAAGGTTGCGTGGTCCACATCCATCTTCTACATGTGTGTGCGCACACATACACACACACACACACACACACACACTCAAACGTCTGTGGAAATGAAAATAAGAGCAGAAAATGTGAAGTCACTTTTACAAAAATAGAAAATCGTAATTTGGAGAAAATACATCTGACTTCCTGTATATTTTTTATCGAAATCCACACCGTCTCACACTCTCCTTAAGACGGTTTTCATTCTGTAACGGGCTCTGTAACGGGCGTTCTCTGAACCCACGAGGAACCACAGTTTGGATGTAAAGACTCTCCCCCTCCTGTGTGCCCGTGGGAAGCGTTTCTGGGGCGTCGTGGGCAGCGCTCATTTCTGCTCCCTCTTTCCCGGCCCTCACGCCCTCGCCCTCGCCTTGTGGGGCAGATTCCCTGACTTCAGAGTCCCGGAAAACGAAGGCCCAGCCCCGAGGGCCCTTGGTCCACCGCACTTATCTCTCTCTTCTCTTCTACCTCTTCCTTTTATCTTCCGAAAACCTGTGATTATTTTCTCTAAACAACAATTCTCCGCTTCTTGGTAGTCGTGCCGCTGTTGTGAATATTAATGCTACCCTTCAAGGGGCATCATTTATAGCAGGAAATCAGGGGCTTTGATCATTGTTTTCTTTTAAATAAAAGCCGCGTGCATTGTGGGTAGCCTGCGCCTCTTATCTGATGGTGAGCATTTCCTTGCTCATTTCCATCTCTCCTTACATTACGGAGTGGGAGGCCGCTGGAGACTTCTAAGTTGTTCTTTTTAAAAAGCCTTTTTTCCCTTTATTATGTGGTCTCCCTCACGCTGGCCCCGCGTGTGGCGATGTCCGCCCCGGCTGGAAGCCCTTTCGCTCGGCTCCCTGAAGGCAGCCCGCGCTTGGGGGAGGGGGCGGGGGGTGATTTGTTTTGTACCCCGGAATGCCTGCCATGCCTGTATGTATTTAGACCACAGGCCAACCAATAAAGTTGTCATAGAAACAAAGCAGTTCATGAATAAATCAATCCATAACAAACTTGTAAACTTCACATAACCCACTGGGCCTTGGCAGCCCATCCGTTACTTACACACGATAATCGTGTTTGTAATGAGCCACGCGCCGTACTGTTCTCGCCCATACGCTCCGTCCTGTCTGGCGTCTTATGCATATTCCTCCGTGGATCTGCGCGGCCTGTGGATTCCCACCGAGGCTTTCCAGCTGGCAGGAAAATGCCGGAAAAGCGGACTTTCATAAGTGGGGCTCCCGGGGAACCCCATGGAAATGAGATGCTTAGGAGACCCACTGGGATGACCAGAGGGGGTGGAGACCACGGCTAAGCCACGCTGCTTCATTCTGATCATCTCCAGTATGTTTTCCTTTTCACTTGTCAGTTGTCTCGTTCGGCTCTCGGCGCTCAGTTCCGCATACGGCGGTGTCCTGGGGGCAGCGGCTGTCCTGTGGGGCGGGGGCGGCGGGGGCAGATCAGCAAAGTGGCGCTGAGCACTGTGGGAAGGTCCAGGGGTCCCTGCCAGAAACTCCGAATCGGAAAAACAGAGGGCGCTTTTAGGAGGAAGTTTCATTGTGTAAAATGTGAATTCCTTTGCAAACGGTGAAAAGGCGAGGCGAGGGCGACAGAGCGAGGTCAGGGCGGTACGAGGCTGCAGGCCCTGTGTTGGCGTCCGGACCAGGAACTTGCCTTATCTTCCTTCTGAGGCCAGTCCTCTCGGCGGCCACGCGCGGTCCTGCCTCACAGACACGGGGACTGGGTCTCCCGTCCGGGCCTCCTCCTTCCTCGACCCCCGGGCGCCGCTCAGGCCTCTGCCCACCTCTGCCCATAGTTCAGGATGTAGATGTGGGTTTGTTTTCCGGTAACTGACTTCCCCTTCGCTACGTGAAACCTTCACCGTCGGTTCCCTCCCGACAGCTGGGGGGATTCTATAACGTTTCTGCCGCTGCTTGTTGTTAAAATTTCATCCAGGCCCGGCCAGCGTGGCTCAGTGGTTGAGCATCCATCTATGAAGCAGGAGGTCACGGTTCCATTCCTGGGCAGGGCACATGCCCGGGGTGTGTGCCCAGTAGGGGGCGTGCAGGAGGCAGCTGATCAATTGATTCTCTCTCATCATTGATGTTTCTGTTTCTCTCTCCCTCTCCCTTCCCCTCTGAAATATATATATATTCGTCCAGGATGGTATATAACCTTAATTCCATATTGAAGTAAATTTTCCAGGGTCACCCACTGAGCAAGTGGCAGGAACAGGATTCGAACCCACGTGTGCCTGCAGCTGCAGGTCAGGATTTTAGGGACTAAGTGTGTCCTCTCTGTTGCACAGGCCGGATCGGGATGGCGTGTCCGCCGGAGCTGAGAGGTGCGTCCGCGGAGCGCAGCTGCCCCGAGGGGAGCCCCGCGCCTGGAGCCGGTAGGGAGTTTCTTCTGCCCCCGCCTCCGGCCCTGTGCTTTTCCGGTCCTCGCCCCACGGAGAGTGTGGGGAGCCTCCTGGGGCCTTCAGGAGGAGCTTGTGAACGCATGCGCGGTGTAGCTCCGTGAGTGGCACAGGTGTTCTGGGGGCCTGCTGGAAGAATTAGGTGAAATCATGCAAAAACTTTCATTTCCTTGTCTTTTTTGCCTCCAGCCTTCCCTTGAAATGAAAAGTTCAAGGAATTTTAACGGTGGCTTGCACAGTGCCTTAGGATTGATGGAAACGCCTTTATGTGTACTTAATCTCATTGGGAAAAGGGCCCTGTACGATCTCATGTGCTGGGCGGGTGAGATATGTTAGTGGTAACTCACCCGCCCAGCACACGTGGAGGCCGAGAAGATACAGCCGCCAGGTACCCCCGGGAGCCACCAGTTCTGGGCGAGTGTGCGCTCTCCACACCCCCAGCCACGCAGTGGCTGTCACTCGGCGGCCAGCTGTGGGCCTCCGAGCGCCTCACGCCCACCCTGATGCTCAGGGAAACGGTGTGGGCTGGGGATGGTGCACAAATCTCGCTCTGGCTTCTTGCTGTCCTGGATCGAGGTCTCAGAGAGTCTCACTCAGACTCACAACTTGTGAAATTCACGGAGTCGAAGCAGCATCCGTAGGGGACTCTTGGCCAAGGTGCCTGTGCGTGTTTTGGTCTCTGCACAATGGCCATAGGGCCCCAGGGTTTTCCAGGCTCGTGGTTGGGGACGTTTTCCCTCAGCGTCATTCCGGGGATTCTTATCAATGCCTGGGTCCCAAGGAGTCGGGCTCAAGTAGATCCCCGCCTCCCCAGACACACTGAGAAGCGCAGTGAATTCTAAAGCCCTTTCGAGGGGTCTCAGGCTTGCGCCGCCCTAGGTTCATGTCAGGGGATCACGGTAGCCTCTGGCGCCGGGAGGAGGCAGCACGCGTGTGTGGAGCCGGGCAAAGCCTGCCTGTCAGGATGCTTTCAGCATCTTCTCCCCGAATCTCTGTGCACACGGAGTTAGAAACACGGCTCACCTACGGAGAAGGGGAGGGCATCTTTATTCACTTAGGTTTTTTTTGGTGGGGGGCGGTCCATGGTCCATTGTATGCATCTAAGACATAATCCTGGTCGGGGTTCTGTGGCCCGAGAGACCCACGTCCTCATTTCGCGGCCCCCCCCCCCCCCCACTCGCTGCTTGACTTGGGGGACAGATGGGAGACAGAGCATCTGAGTCTCTGCAGTGAGGATCCCACGACTGGTTGGTGATGTTTCCTGCCTGCGTTGTTGGTTCCAAGCATGGTTCTTAGAGCGTCACATGAACGATCTTAAACGAATTCCCCCGGGTAACCTGTGCTGAAGGGAGGAAATGAAGTCTCAGGGGGGACAACGGCACAAGGCCCCACGCTCGGTGAGTGACAGCGGAAATCCTCCGGCCAGGACACTACCCTGCAGACGGCACACGCTTCCCCCTTTCACCCGCTTCCCAGAGAGGCGGAGCCCCGGGCTGGCGTTCGGCCCTCTCCCCGCTGCCCCTGCCTCTGCCCGCTCCCCCGGCTCCAGCAGAGAGGCCAGGACCCACTGGAAGGCGCCGTGGACGTTACCTGGTCATGGGCTCGTTCGTTTCAGAGGAAACCCTCTCCTTTCCCACGGGGCCCTGTTCTCGACACGCATTATCTCCCCGATGGGACTGGAGGTGGGAGGGAAGGTGCCTGCTGGGAAGGGCACGGTTTTCCGGAAGTTGCATTTCGTTGTCCTTAATAATTAACCATCGCTGGGACCAACCCCGGCCCCGCCCAGTGCCCACCATCTCCCCGAGGTGCGGCCCCGCTGGAGGAGCTCCGCGGTTTCAGGAAGAGACGGCGATGAGAGCATTAAAGATTCAGAGGCTCCATCCGGACGAGGGGGGGTCACAGTCAATAGAGCGCCGTTCCACGCTAAATGGAACGTGTTCTTGAAGCAGTTGTTCATTTTGACATCAATTATTCAGCGGACCTGACAACTCGTTCTTTTAATTCGCAAAGAAAGATACAATTTCTTAAGGTATAAATACAACCCAGAAGCGCAGAGGGACGGCCCCTCTGGGTCGTCGGTGACCCGTGTTTCTTCCCCAGGAGAACCCGAGCGGGTGTTCTCGTGGCCGAAGCCAGGCCTCGCTGCCGGGAGCTGGCGCTGCCACGGGACGGAGTGATCCAGAGGAAGTCGGTCGTGTGGGGCAGTGTTTCAGATGCTCCTTGTGACTGTGACTGGAGGCTGTTCTCACAGATGCGCCACGTGAGGGGCACCTGAGGCGAGCTGTGTGCTTAATGTTTTAAATCGTTTTCTCCGTTTGCCTTTTTCACGGGAGACGAAGAGCAGATAGGAGTCGGGTCAAGAGTGCATTGCCCAGGCCTCTGTGTGACACTGATAACGGTTCACATTGGACTTCGGATCTACTGTCCATAGAATCTGCACATAGCCCGGCTGGTGTGGCCCAGTGGTTGAGCATCGACCTATGAACCAGGAGGTCATGGTTCGATTCCCAGTCAGGGCACAGGCCCGGGTTGCGGGCTCCATCCCCAGTGGGGGGCGTGCAGGAGGCAGCTGATCAGTAATTCTCTCTCATCACTGATGTTTCTTCCTCTCCCTTCCTCTCTGAAATCAATGAAAATATTTTTTTTTAGAAAAAGAATCTGTAGGCTGTTCGGGGAGTGGACCGTTGGGGGAAGCTCGTGGTGGCCAAGTGTACCTGCAACGGAGAGGAGGGGAGGGACACAGGGCAGGATTCAAAGGGCAGTTTCTGGTCCTCTTTCCAGTAAAATACGGCACAAGCCACGAGTGTCCGGGGTAATTGTGGTTTATTTCTCCCTCTAAAGAGTATGGGTTGGTATTCGAGTTCTCAGTTCAGCGGGGTCGGAGGCCTTTGCTCTGTGGTTGAGCGTGTAAGACATGTAGGACCGTGGTTAACAACCTCTGAACTTTCTTTAAAAATCAACTGCAGACGGAGAGTGACGGGCGTGCGGCTTCCTCGGCGCACGTTTCACTGTCCTCCGGGCTGTCCATCCGGAGGAGGACCTGTCCCTGGTGGGTGGGCGGTGGCTCCGTGCTCACATCGCACACTGCCGGGAGCGTCGGCCCGGTGATGCTGCAGGGACAGCCCCCTCGCCTTCACCGCGGTGTGGTCCCCGGTGAGTGCGGCTCTGCCTCTTCGTTCTGGGCCTCGGGCTGAAGGAGCACCGGAATCTGGGATTCTGTCAGGGTCACGGCCAAGGGAAAAAGAAAAAGGGCAGCGCCTCCGGATTTAGGGGGGCATCTTGCACCCATCCTCCCTCTGATGATCGTAAAGGGAGACGTGTCCTGCTGATTTCACAGTAGAAAAGTATTCAATAAAAATGACATTTTCTTTAGAAAAATCAGTCCTCAATCAGGGTGCTGGGAATACAGAATTCTGTCCACTGTGTGCAGGAGTGTGGGTTAGAAAATCGGGGCGCCCTGTGGATTGTAGCACGTGTTCCTGCCGCCCTCCAGGAGTGCACGCCCAGCCTCACACGCCCAGCCTCACACACACCCAGCCTCACACACCCAGCCTCACACACGCCCAGCCTCACACGCCCAGCCTCACACACACCCAGCCTCACACACCCAGCCTCACACACACGCCCCGTGGATTGTAGCACCTGTTCCTGCCACCCTCCAGGAGTGCACGCCCAGCCTCACACATCCAGCCTCACACACACCCAGCCTCACACGCCCAGCCTCACACGCCCAGCCTCACACACACCCAGCCTCACACACGCCCAGCCTCACACACCCAGCCTCACACACACGCCCAGCCTCACACACACCCAGCCTCACACTCCCAGCCTCACACACCCAGCCTCACACACACCCAGCCTCACACACTCCCTGTGGCTGTCAGGTCGGCCGCACCTCCCAGGAGAGAGTCACCTGAAACAGTTGCTGCGAACTGGAAGGCCATCCCCCACGTGGGGAGAGGGGTACCTGCCCCTGAAAGGAGCCGCCCAGCCTCCCTTTCCCAGAACAGGACGGTGAAGCGTATTTATGACGACAGAGGGCACTTTTGGAGAATCTCTCGCATCGTGCCATTTGCAGAGTGCGTTTCCAGGAATCACCATTTGCAGCGTGCAGGGGGCGTCGTCCGCCTCGTTTTCGGGCACCGGCCCGAGGACATGGCGGGCCTGGGATGCGGACGGCAGCCTGGGACGTGGACGGTGGACTGGGACACGGACAGTGGCCTGGGACACGGACGGTGGCCTGGGATGCGGACCCAGCCCCAGGGCACCTCCTCCGCACTGTCCACGGGGCATTAGAACCGGGAGAAGGGGGAAACCGTCACGGGAAGAACCTGCCCTGAGGGAGGGCTGGCTGGCTCCTTCGGTGGATGGTCAGTTGTGCTGCTCCGTGAGCCTGTGGGCAGGTCCCCTCGGCCGCAGGACCGGGGCTGGAGTCTGGGTTTTCTCCAGCTCTGCCTCGGCACTGCCATTTTACAAGTGTAAGATTGTACAGTGTCCTGTCATCCACCCCGACCCTCAGCACCCAGATACCGACCCGACGAGATGAGAGGTGCCTTTTCCCCGGCACGAGATCTAAATCCGCCAGGCACCGTGGGGCCAGCTTGGTATTGTGGTTAGTGCCAGAGACTTAAGTTAATTCAGCAGAAGGAAAGGATGCATTGAGTCATGGATCAGAGAAGCCAGAGACTTAAGTTAATTCAGCAGAAGGAAAGGATGCATTGAGTCATGGATCAGAGAAGTCTAAGGTGACTCATCTCTCCCCCCTCCCTCTCTCCTCCCCCCTCTCTCCCCCCTCCCTCTCTCTCTCTCCCTCCCACCTCCTTCTCTCTCTCTCCCCCCTCCCTCTCTCTCCCTCTCTCTCCCCCCCTCTCTCCTCTCTCTCTCTCTCTCTCTCTCTCTCTTCTCTCTCTCTCCTGTTCTGTTCTTCCTTCCTTCCCTGTTTGATCTGCACACTTTGCTCTTCCCCACGAGTGCCCATCGCATATAGGAAAGCAAATGAGCTTGTGTCCCCTCACGTCTCGGGACCAGACAGGCCCTGGTTCGTCGCTGAGAGGATCTGAGTTGAGAGCCCACGGGACCCCTTTCTCGCATCCGTGGAGCATGGGACGTAGGGGAAAGACTCAGGCTCTTAGCGAGAGAAATCTAAACTGAACCCCTGGCTCTGAATGTTATGCGAGCTTGGAAACATGACTGACTTTCCCTGAGCCTCGGTTTGACCGTGTGCAAAACGTAACCAATACATCGTTATGGAGACAAGAGATTATATATTAAACACACATGGCTCAGGCCTTGACCCGTTAAATGCCCAGCAAATGGCACTTGTTTCTTTTTGGTGGATTATTTTCCTTCTTATGAATTATGAGCATCCTTCTGCCTGCCTGTTCTCCTGTGCATCCATCTATCCGCTATTCATCCATTCGTCTGTCTGTCCATCCAGAGAATCCCGGAGGCGTGTCATGTTCATGCTGAGTCTTTGCCGGGTACGTTTCCTAGCCGCTGTGTTTTCTACATGTGGATCATTGGAACGAAGCACGTTCTTTGTTTCTTCCTGGAAGAAAAATTCTGTATAAGCTTTTGTGGCTCAGTGAGAGCCTGGAGACCTTGACTTACACCCACTGAGTTTTGGAGGCATTATGGTAAATAACAGGAAACACACACACACACACACACACACACACACGCATGCTAGCTACAATGTGCTTGAAATGGAATTTATCAGCTTGTATGTCCTATTAGGTTTCTCTTTCTCTGATGCACTGACGGCGTTTTTACATAAGATCCTTTGCCTACACGCTATGTCCTTATTACGCTTAATTGACAACTCAGAGGGGAAGCAGTGTGGGTTACCAACGTGAGGGAATTAGCATTTCAGCAAATAAGACTCAAACGAAGCAAACCAACAACAACAGAAAGTCTCCCCAAACCCTCAGTCTCGACAAGATGACCACAGTACAGATGCCCTTTGGTTATGGATTCTGACCAGCGCCGTTCGGGCTTAATTATTGATGATAACCGAGTCCCGACGCAGGCACCGGGGCTGTTTGTGGAGTAATGGAGCTTCGGTAATGGGAGCTCATCTCTCTGAGAAGCCAGATGCGATGTCTGATGTTTTAAATGGATCGTTGTGTTTGCGGCTCCGTCAGGTGGGAGTGCGCACGGGGGGCCGTTTCCTGTCTCCGACGCCGTTCTTTGTTGTCGGCGACCCCGTTTGTGCGTGTGAATTATGGATGACAACACGGATCAAATCTCCCCCAAGGTGGACAGGCTCGTGCGACACGGCCTCGCTGGCCCCTAGGTCCCCTCACTGACGTCTCACTAGTCAACCATGTGGGTGGCGCCGGGCTTTGTCCTGTGAGGACTCTGTGTCCTGGGAGGAGGTGGGTGAGTGGACAGACCCCGAGGCTCCCTGTCCCAGGCTCCCCATCATCATGGCTGTTTCTCTCTCTCTCCTTCTCCCTTCCTCTCTGAAATCAGTAAAAGTATATTTAAAAATAAAAATAGAATGAGGCTGGGAAAGGGTGTAATAATAACAGTATTATTATTCCAGCGCTTACACAGTGCTCGCTATGTGTTAGGAACTTTTCTACGGGGAGGAGTATTGTTATTATTATGGCCAAGAATGACATAATGTTTTCTATATTAGCCACTTCTCTTAGCACTTCATAGCTAGTTATTATGATCCTCATAATAAACACTCCGCAGAGCAGGTAGGATTATGGTCTGCATTTTACAGAAGAAGGAACTCAGGGCCCCACATTTCGTCTCGGGGCCCCACATTTCGTGAGCGTGGGGCCTGCATCCTATTTTTCGCTGAATCCCCAGCGCTTAGCACAGCGTAAGGCCCGTTGTTGGTTGCTCGGTAATTGTGAGATATGAGGAAAGCTGAACAGGTTGGGTTTGTTTTTGTGTGTTTTTTCAGTTCACTGTCCTCACTTGCGCCTCGTCTCTTGGCTCCCGTCTCCGCCTCCACTGTGTCCTCCTCCACCCTTGGCCGCCTGCACCCTGCTCTAAGGCGGGGCTGGAACCCGTCACTCCTGCCCCCTTCTCCGCTCCCACAGGACCCACCTACATTCCAACCACGCTTACATCCCACACCCTTTCCCCTCTGACCCCCCAAGCCTGGCGCCTCATTTCATTTCTGCCACAAATCGGATCGCCAATATTTGTTTGAAAATCGAATGAGTGAATAACGTTGATGAATCGTGGTCAGTGGACCCGTCTGTTGTGACAACGAGTGACAAAACGGCTAGAAGTCTGTCCAGGCATTGTTGGCGTTAATCCACAGGAAGAAATTAGTCGAAGAACAGCATTGACCATGGGCAGGAATGAGACACAGAGCAGCCAGGAGGCGGCTGCATCGGGCAGCAGAGAAGAGGGTAAAGGCGGCGAGGCGGCCTGAATCCAGCCCTTGTTCCTCACTAGCTGTGCTGCCCGAGGCGGGTTGCTAAACCTCATGGCGGCTGAGTTCCTTTTTCTGTAAAATGCAGATCATAATCCTACCTGCTTTGCGGAGTTTTTATTATGAAGATCATATTAAATAGCTATAAAGTGCTAAGAAAAGTAGCTAATATAGCAAACATTATGTAAGTCTTGGCTATGATAATACTAATGCTCCTCCCCACAGAAAAATACCCATACCTAGCGAGCATTATGTAAGTGCTATGATAATATTATTATTACGTCCCTTTCCCAGCGCCTTTAAAAAAGTTGTGTAGTCATCATGAGCACCCTTGTTTGTAATTTAATTTCCACAGTGTTTTCCACGGGGGCATGGTTGGCTCAAAGGCCCACAAGTTGAGATACAGAGGAAGCTAGGGAGAGAGGTCATGTAGGGAGGGAAGATGGGATGTCATATGCACATTGTTCATCGCATTCTTTAAGCTCGAAGCCTTCAGATTGGACTCCACTCAGTTCTACAAACAGTGATTTAATTCTCACAGCTCTTCCTGGAAAAGCTGCTCTCTTTCTTGGTCCAGATTATAGCGCCATAGAAATGCCTGTGCTGTAGCTCCCTCGGTGAGAATCTGCCAGGGTTGCGGTGGGAGGCCAGTGCTGGGAGCTCCCTGGTGCTCGGTGTAAGAATGAACCAACAGCCCGGCCAGCTCAGTGGTTGAGTGTCCACCTATGAACCAGGAGGTCACAGTTCGATTCCCGGTCAGGGCACATGCCCGGGTTGCAGGCTCAATCCCAGTACAGGGCGTGCAGCGGGCAGCCAATCCATGATTCTCTGTCATCATTGTTGTTTCTCTCTCTCTCGCCCTCTCTTTTCCTCTCAGAAATCAATAAAAATGCATTTTACAAAAAGAATGCATCAACAGGACATCCATTGAGTATCATAATTTGTTGAACTCTGAAGTTCACACACCCCAGACTTCAGGAGCAGGTGTGCCTTCTCCTCATTCCCTCCCCTCTTCTTCCTGCTCCTGCTCCGTGGGAGCCCTCCCCAGAGTGAGAAGCACACTCTCACAGCCGAGTTCGGGTGGTTATTATTTATGTAGTTGGGGAAGGCTTTGCATGGTGTGAGGAGGTTCTAGTTTGGAGCTCAGGGACATTTATCTTCTGCTTGGAGGGGTCATGGAAAAGACAGAAGCAAAGAAGAGGAGTGTGCGGACCAGGCCCGAGAGCATGGGAGCCGGGAATATGACCACCGGAAGGGGCAGCTCTGCCCGGTAGTGAATTTTTTACTCATCTCATGTTCGTCTTGGAGAAATAAAATTTTTTTAAAAAAAGAAGAGAGATAGCAAGTGTCTGATCTTGAAAAGAGGTGTCTGTGTGTTAGGGCCATGGCTGAGGGATAAAACCAAGAAAATCAATTAGATCTCTAAGCTTTAGAGAAAAAGGTCTTGTCCAAAGATTTAATATTTCTAACTTGAGCCCCTAGTGCCTCCCTCTTCTTATTGATCTCTGCTAGTCTCGGCCTCGCTTGCTTTAACAGTCACCCTAGCAACCCCATCTCCCAGCAGATGGAAGAATCCCCTTTATGTTTGACACACAACCTAGTTGGGAAAACAAGGCAGCTGGGACTCCTGCCTCGGAGAGGTTTTCCTCTGTAAGGGCCAGTTCTGCTCTTTCCAACAAAGATATGGGACTCGGGATGGAGGCGGATAAAAGCTGTAACCTGCTTATAAAATCGGGGTTCCTCTGTGGGGTTCCCAGACACCTGGCTGTGCTCCCAGGTACACGAAACCACCGGCAACGTCTCGACCATCTGCACTGGATTCTGCCCATCGAATGGGCCATAACATTTGTCAAGGTTAGGATCGATTTTGAGGTTCAAGAAATGAGCAAAGGGAAAGGCATGAATTGGAAGGATTTCAACTCCATCTGTAAGCCACTTCCAGTCGTTGTAAAGTCATATCCAGGAGACACCGAGCAGGAATCGATCAGGCAGCTGAATGCCCTGGGTAATAATGCATTTTGTAATAATAAACAAGGGAACGAAATGAAATATTTCCCATGGAGCTTAATTGATGAGATGAAAGGTTAAAATACAAGTCAAATGTCTGAGAGTAGGAAAGCCTGGACACGACTAGGAAAAAAGAATAATTTGTCTGCCTCATTGATAAGTTGCCCTTCTGTGTTTTTTCAACAAAAAAACACAGTGACAACACCATTCAGTGTCAACATGAAACACGCAGGCCTTGGCGTCCCCCGCTCATGTTTTGCTTCATTTCCCTGGAAAACCCCGGAAACGTACAGTAGGGTTTGGGGTGGGAAATATTGGGGCCAGAGCATTTGACTCCCTAGCGAGTCGGGTTCTTTCCCTCAAATGTAATTTGAATGACGTATCTCGATTTGTTGGGGGCTGGGCTTGCTTTTGGAACTGTAGGGTATATAGGATATATGGATGGGGAAAACATTGGGAAAAAGGAAATGGGGTAAAATACGAATAGGAGGTTGAGGGGAAAGGCTTCGCTGACGGTCTGATTTCAGGGAACCCTGCATCCAATCCTGGGAATGAGCTGGTGAACCTATGACACACGTGTCAGAGGTGACACGCGAACTCATTTTTTTGGTTGATTTTTCTTTGTTAAATGGCATTTAAGTATATAAAATAAATATCAAAAATATAAGTCTTTGTTTTACTATGGTTGCAAATATCAAAAAATTTCTATATGTGACACGGCACCAGAGTTAAGTTAGGGTTTTTTAAAATGCTGGCACGCCGAGCTCAAAGGGTTCGCCATCACTGAGCTGGTGCATGTGGGCAAGGTCCTCGCCATATGGGAGCCAGACTGCGTCACAGTGAACTGGGTGATAATGCGCGTGGATACGGGATGCAGTGCTCACTCAGTACTTGTAAGGCGCTCCGCACTCAATTTAAAGGAGCGCCGTTACCACTATTGTCGTGGTGAAAAGCCAAATGGAGAACATATTTTGCACCGTTTCTATACGGACATAAGTTAGCACACCCTTCTTTCTCCTGTGTTCTCTACATTCAGCACTTCCCCTCCTTTTTCCCCTCAAACCCCCATCGCAGGATAACGCAGCCCGAGGTCACTGCCACTCATTCCTGCTCTTTGAGTTCCACACACATCCATGGAATCGTCCAAATCAGATCCCTTCTTTTTAACATACGTCTTCCTTGTTGTTTTCAGATCCATGACAGATCCCCAGATGATGGCATCTCCTTGATACTGTCTTTATTTTTCTTGGTTTAAAACTCCTTGGGCTGGGCCAGGCTGGGGTTTCTCAGTGGCTGAGCGATGACCTATGAACCAGGAGGTCACGGTTTGATTCCCTGTCAGGGCACATGCCCGGGTTGTGGGCTCCATCCCCAGTGTGGGGCGTGCAGGAGGCAGCCGATCCATGATTCTCTCTCATCACTGATGCTTCTATCTCTCTCCCTCTCCCTTCCTCTCTGAAATAAATAAAAATATTTTTTAAAAGTTCCTTGGGCTGGAATTACCTTGGGTTCCCTACAGGTATGCCCTTCCTCTGTGCAAAATCATCTAGTGACTCATCGTGTGCAGTCAGAGCGCCTCAGAACAACACCACGGCTCTCACTGCGTTATATTCAGTTTGCATTTTTTTCCCTTTATTCTTACAAGGTCAGGCTGGTTGACGGGTTTCTTTAGCTTGCTTGCAGGGGCGTGGGGCCTCGGGCAGTCATTCTTCTTCCCTTCCTTGCCTACTTCATTGTCTTCCGGTCTTGGGGTGGGTCTTCTGCAGTGACCACGCCCACTGGGCCCCTCCATCCGGGACAGAATCTCTGTGTAGCGCTGAGGAGTCATTTCTTCTGAAGCCTCCCTTGAAGTGAGGTTCAAGTTGGATGGCGAGTGGCGCTCTGGTTGAGAGTGGAAACGGATAGTTCTGGGGGGCTCAGAGGTGGACCCCAGGAGCCACTTGGAGTAGCAGCATCACAGCTAATAGCGTCAATGTTAGCCCGAGTCCCGTAGTGGCCCCTGCCCACCCACCCCCAGCCAGAGCTGAACATACAGCGTGATCCGAAATAGATGCACATGCTTTGGGGAACCGTGCTGAGGCCTCCGGGCAGATACAGTTCCCAGCATATCCCAGCCCACCGGAGTCACGCCCTTGCTCATTAGACCAGGGGGTAATGAGCTGAATAGGAGGAACCGGCAATACCAGCACAGGCGGTCGTGCTAACTGGGTGTCGCCATGTTTCTCAGACAGTCCAGTTGTTTCTAGAAATGGTTGCTTTCTTTATCAACAGGGCAGGAGACACATGCACGCCAGCGGTGGGAGTGGTGCACAGCTTTTAGGGATTCTATCGCCAAAAACAGCACATGGTTGGCAATAAAGAAATGGTTACAGGGATGGCTTTTGAACATTTGCAATTTTTAAAAAATTTATTGATTGATTTGAGAGAGAGAAAGACAGAGTGAGACTTCAGTTTGTTATTCCACTTATTGATGCATTCACTGGTTGCTTCTTGTATGTGCCCTGACCGGGGACCAAACCCACAACCGTGGTGTATTGGGTCGATGCTCTAACCATCTGAGCCGCCCGGCCAGGGCCCCATTTGCAATTTGAAGGTAAACAGCGTGTGCATTGTCTAGTGTCCGTGCCATCGGCTTACTGCATTACTATATTTTGTGTCAGTTGTATTTTTTTCATACCATATTTTTTTCACATTTGACCCAAGTTCTAAATAAGAATGTGTGATTAGCAGATGCTACATCTCTTAGCGTGTTGCCTACTTTTTACTGCAGAAAAAAATGAAATCAACTCTCTTTTCTTTGATTCTTCAAGCTTAATTGGAATGGAGCACTCATGCTCAGATTAAGGGGCTTTCACTGAACTATTCTTCCTCATTTAAGGAAAAAAAAAAGCCTTGTTAGCTAAGACAGGGCGTTCGTGAATCCATAACTAAGACAGCGTCCGTCACACAGCTGTGAGGCACAGTAGGTATTCTGGTGAAGTTATCTCTGTCCTCAGGATCTGCAGGGTGAGAAAAGGAGACAGAAATAGGACCGACTACATAGAGACTGGCCCATGGGGGCTGCCCCTTCCCCGTTCATCTTACCTTCCCGGGGATTAATGAGCGACGGGAACTGGTCAGTGGAAAACAATCTCACCAAATATTCAAAACAGCAGTCACATTAGCTACTCTGTCTACCGACTCTGCAGAGCAGGCCTGGCTCTCATGGAGATCTGCAGTGAGCACAGCAAGGCTCTGTCTGAAGCTCGTGACGGTGTGACTTCCACAAGGTGCCTAACGGATCTCAGGGCAGTTTTGTGTCGGCGTCTCTCTCAGGAGCACACACGCCGTGGAAAACTCTGGAAGGAAGATGCCCTGCTGTGATGCTAAAGGCGGACGTTATTGCACAGAAGCAGGGGGGCGTCTCCGTGTAACCCTGGCCACGCGGGTTTCTGCATTCTCTCTCCAAGGGAAGCCGCTCCGAAGCAGAAATGTTTAAGGTTCTCTTAGGACAGAGTCCAGGCTTGCAGATAGACACACCAGCTTGACTCCAGATACTCACCCTCTCCTGACACTCACGCACCATCCTGGACTCCGTGATCTCCTCACGCCGCTCAGGTGTGTCCATCCTGGGCTCCGTGGCGTCCCTCCCTGTAATCCATCCCCCCCTTACCTGCCGCTCAGGTGTGTCCATCCTGGGCTCCGTGGCCTCCCTCCCTGTAATCCATCCCCCCCTTACCTACTGCTCAGGTGAGTCCAGGTTCTTCCGCCACCATCACCCGCGTCTCACCTGCATGCTGGCAGGCGTGTCCTGGCTGATAAAGAGTGTCCATCCCCGCTTCCCTCTGCTCTGCTCCCCGAATGAGTCCAAACAAGTAGCACCACATCCCTCCGGGTGGCTTTTGATTGTTTTTAGAATAGAGGGAAACTGCCGTCATGGGCCTAAAAACAGAACCTGCCCTGGCTGGTGTCCTCAGTGGGGAGAGCGTCGGCCCTCGGACTAAAGGGTCCCGGGTTCGATTCCGGTCAAGGGCAGGGGCCTGGGTAGGGGGCGTGCAGGAGGCGGCCGATCGATGATTGTCTCCCATCAGTGATGTCTCCATCTCTCCCCCCTCCCGTCCTCTCTGAAATCAATAAAATATATTTAAAAATAATAATAAAATAAAAAAGAAGGCACCTGGCAAGGCTTGGAAACCCGAGCGGAGATGCTTGGCCATGTTTGCTGTGTGATCGCCGTTGCTGGCCAAGCCGCCTCACTGGGCCATTTCCGCGGGTCAGGTCACCCATGGTTCCCGCGTTGCGTGGAGATTGGACACGTGCGTGCATTTGGCAGAACGCGTCCGAACCTTAACCTGCGTTTCTGGAGGGAGAAGAGGGTTCCTGGTGGGCGTTTGGACGTTCTCTCCTCCTCCGCCGCCTTGTGGAATTGGCTCTGTGATGCGGGGTTTTCTCGATGAGCGACTTGGATCCCCGTCTCACCTGAGACGTCCGCCGCGCACGCTTTGGGGACTCCCTGGGGGTCTCCCCCTCAGCCTCGCCTGCTCCTTCAGTCCCATCGTGCTCCCCGGCCGGCCAGGCACTGCCTGTGTCTGAGCCTCTGTCTCTCCGCTCCTCTCTCTCTGCCCCGGGGTCTCTCCGCAGCGGACTCCACGGTGGAGTTCCTCACCGACCACTTGAAGCCGCTCCTAGAAATCAGTGGGTGACACCCCTCCTCCCACCTCCCCTCCCCGAGGCTGAAACCCAACGCAGGCTGAGAATCTGCGGCGGGGGGGGGGGGGGGGGGGGGTGTAATCCCTTACTGGGGCTGGACTGAGCCCCGTCCTGTTAAATGTCTGGTAATACGTCCAGGGCCTCAGGAGAAGCGGCGACTTGGAGGCTCAGCTGGAAGGAGAGCGATCCAGTATAAAGGAGGCCAGTGGTCTCCAGCTGTGACCGTTGTTGCCTTCAAAGAACCCACTCTCTCTGGCTTGAAGCTTGGTGGCTGGGCTGCTGGTGCGCTGAGCCACACGTCACTCCATCACTCCGTGACAACGGCAGTCAGAGACCCCGAGAGGCGCGCACGCCCCGAATGGGCCTGGTCCCGTGGGCGCCTCCTTCCTCTCCCGGGTGAAGGACAGAGAAGTGCGAGGGCTTCGAGGGGGGTCGAGAGGTGCAGGTGAGGTACACACACCACGTGTGCCCACTTAGGGATGTGCACGCAGCTGTAGCAGGAGCGGAGTGCAGACAGCCTCCCGGGGTGTTTGTGGTCAACACCAGATTCTTCTGAATTTCTACTAATTCTACAAATAGACCGTCTGTTGGCAAGAAGAGGGGATGGAAAGTCCAGCCCAGTGAGGGGGGACGTACAGAAACCCACCAGCTGAGAGGCAGGCCCCCGGCCATAGTTGGGGGTGCAGTTGGTTAAGCGCCGCCCATGCACTGGGAGGCTCGGGGTTCAGTTCCCGGTCAGGTCGCAGACCTAGGTTCTGGGTTCAACCCCTGGTCGGGGAGCATATGGGAGGCAACCAATCCATGTTTCTCTCTCTCCCTTCCTCTCTCTCTCTAAAGAAATGGGGGTGAGGGGGCTGAAGACAGGGGACTATTCAGGGAATAGCAAATGGTCCAGGTAAATTGCAACCGAGTTGTCTACCAGGAGGACAAAGCCACCGGTGTGCCTGAAGTCAGAGCGTTGCAAATGGCCCGACAAAGGAGCCTTCTGTCCCCGTTGCTCCCGGGCGTAAACAGACTGAGGAGGACCCAGCACGTCTGGAACAGCTGGCCGGGTGTCCTTCATCTCCAAGCCCAGCAACCCCGTGTGTCCTGGCCAGACCCTGGGGTGCTGGTTTCCAGCAGAGTGCTGTCGGGCACATGCACACGGCCCACTCAGGAGCTCGCCTGGTCTGACTCCGGGGACGCACGTCGCACAGGGCTCTCCAGGTGTCGCGCGAGGACACACGCCCAGAGGGGTGCCTGAACGTGGGGACCCAGAGGTGGAGCCAGCATTCTCCTCCACGAACCCATGTCCTTGCGCACGAGACCGGGACCTGAGTGTCCGTGATGAAGGCGGGTGCTGCGCCTTACAGTTAAGCCTGGGCTTCCGTGACCACAGCAGACGATGCCGCTCCGAGAGATGCAGCCAAAATGTGGCACGTTCGACATCCCAGGGGCAAAGAGCCTCCAGGAAACACAGCGCACACACCGCATAAAAGAGTTTCCATAAAACACAAATACTGCGGTTCATAGATCCTCTCCGGCACTGAGTAATTGCATAGTATATTAGAACATGGAACTTAAAAAGCACATATTTCAAAAGCTCATCACGAGGCTTCTACATGTATATATATTTTTTAGGAATGCTGTTACACAATTCACTTCATACGCACGTTGTTGTTTTTTCAGCGAAATAAATATTCAGATCACGGGGCTGAGAACTTACTGTGCGGTCTTTAAATAACGACCTGACTCCAGGCTTACCTGTAATTCCTCCCACAGACACCCTGCTTCACTGGGCGTTGGTTTTGTTCTCTTCTGTTTGTGCTCTCTCAGTAACACTGTAAAAGTCACGCGTGTGGTTCAAAAAGAAGTGATCTTGCCCTTTAGGTGTTTCTCTCTTTGCACATGATGATCAGGGACTTCGGAGGGCTCAGCTCGGCCCCCGCCACGTCTTAGAAATCGCTGGGCGTCGTGTCCCTCTGACGGCTGCAGGATGGGGCGTCCAGGAGGGCCGAAGCCCGCGCCCTCGACCGCACCCCTGGGACAACGATCGCGGAGACAGCCTGACCTCGGCTCCTCCAGGGACAGGAGTCATCAGACGCTCTCGCCTCCGCGGGCAGAGCCCTCCTGCTTACCTGGCACAGACCTCCGCGAAGGCGCCAGGCAGCTGATGCTGAGGGTGCTTCTAATCCTTCAGATACACGTCTTGACTGCCTTCTCTGGGACAGACTCCGGCCTGGGAACTGGAGCAAGAGTGGGGAGACAGCGGCAGTGGGGGCGAAGTCACTGTCCTCATGAAGCATGGGTCCCGCTTAGGAGGCATCGCAACCTGTGTTTCTCTAGGGACCAGGACGGAAGTGTGAGAACGCAACACACAGGAGGAGAGGAGGAGAGAAGGAGAGGAGGAGAGGAGGAGAGGACAGTCAGCAATCAAGAGAGCTCATTTGCACGGCGGGAGGAAAGGGCATGGTGCCTAACATTCCCTCAGCACAGCAGCCACGCCAGGGAATGTGGACTCTACAACTAGAAAGGTGGGAAACGGAGTGGCCCCCACTGTCACACAACATCAGCAAGTAAAGAAAGCCTGGGCCTCTTTCAGCATAGAACAGACATTCCGGGAAAGGCGCTGGGTGGTGTATAAAACAGCGTCCGAAGAAACGTTGGCCTCCGCAGCTGTACCTGACACGAATCACACCTACATGGAAAAAGAAGTCCAGTCATCGAGAGGGACTGGGTCCTGGTCCGTGTTAGGACCTGCCTGATGTCGCTGTGAAGGAAATGTGTCGCACAGCCTAAGAGTTAACCTCCCAGACTCAGGGCAGACATGGGAAAGCGCAGACGTGACCCATACAGGGCGGTCAGAGGAAGAGGCGCCTCCCCAGGGTGACTGTGTGAGTATTTGTTTCATTCCGGTCAGCTGCTGGCTCTCAACGCAATGCTGACCCACTGGCTTGGCCACCTTGTACCCTCGTACCCAGGGCCGCCCTCAAAGAAGAAGGAGAAGGGGAAGGGGAAGGAGAAGGAGGAGGAGGAGGAGGAGGAGATGGAGCAGGAGAAGGAGAAGAAGAAGGAAGAGAGAAACATCAAGTTGTTGTTTCACTTATTGATGCCTTCATTGATTCTTATTGTGCCCCAGCCACGGATGGAGCCCACAACTTTGGCGTATGGGGACGATGCTCTAACCAACTGAGCCACCCGGCCGGGGCCTGCAGGGTTCTTCTCCGTTGAGCTTCTGAACATATTAGAAAGTGGATGTATCCACTCAAATGGCCAAGCCTCTCTCCACTTCCTCAGTGTGAAACCTCAAGCACTTCACCGTCTTCCCAAACTCTGGTCCCCTGCGTCCCCATCCTGATGCAGCCACGTGCCCACACCAGCGGGCACCACGTCTGTGTGTGTGAGGGGGGGGGGGAAAGGGGTGCTTCGGTAGCTCCTCGGTCCCCACCGCCATCTTCTCTTTTGTGGAACTGAGTTTGGGAAAATGGCATATTTGCACTTTCCACGCAAGATTCCATGTCGCTGCCTTTAGCCATGACAGACATGCCCAAACCATCTGGAAGTTGGAAGGAGGGTTTTTGATGGGTTGGTTAGTCCGCCCAGTCATTTTTCAGTCTGGTGTTTATTTATTTTTGTCCTAGGTCTTACTCAGTGATGGCGAACCTTCTGAGCTCGGCGTGTCAGCATTTTGAAAAACCCTAACTTAACTCTGGTGCCGTGTCACATATAGAAATTTTTTGATATTTGCAACCATAGTAAAACAAAGACTTATATTTTTGATGTTTATTTTATATATTTAAATGCCATTTAACAAAGAAAAATCAACCAAAAAATGAGTTCGCGTGTCACCTCTTACACGCGTGTCATAGGTTCGCCATCACTGGTCTAACTAGATATCAAGTATATGGTTAGAATCGGTTTTATACGAACTGGCGTTCTGTCTACTAGCCCACATTTTCTGAACTTTGGAATCGCCCCGTTATATGTGGGGTCCTCTGGCCTGGAGATGGCAATAGTGGAGCTAAGCCGGGCGGGGAGCGGGGGGTCCCTCCTTCCTCCGCCCCAAGCAGGGTGGGGCGTGAGGGAGTCAGAGCAGCTTCTGTCCCCCGACGCCCCCTCAGAGCCGCCTCAGGACACTCCCCTTCAGAATCCAACGTTTGCCTTTGGGGCAGTGCCCAGCGATGCCGGCACATTGGCATGGGGGCCTGAGGGGACCTGGGGAAATGTCTTTGTCATGTCCATGTGTCATGATTTGAGAAGCAAACTGCATTTGAATGCAATTAACTTAACCCGCGTGTTCGCGGGCCACCCCTCCATGCGGCGGGTAAGTTTTCCCTGTGTCGGCCCCCAAAAGGCTCCCGGCGATAGGAAAGCCACGTGAGAGTTCGTGGTGCAATGTCTTGAAATATTGAAGCCTCGAATTTCAGAGCCGATAGACAAGGAGGAAAAGGAGGGCTCTCTTGTGCCAACTAGGGACCAGATTGAAAAGCCGGGGTGTTTCTGCGGCGGAGGAGGAAGCGGGGAGCAGCGGGAAGGAGACCCTGTGCACACCACGGGTGGAACGAAGACGTTCTAAAGGTCGTCCGCGCAAAATGGCTGAGTCCTACGGTTTGTCATCAGTACGTTAAATACGAAATTGCTAATTTCATGCGTGTGAATCACCAGTTGACTTCCAACGTGTGGAATAATGAAATCGAACGCCACTAGATGAGCTAGAAATGAGATTTTTTTTTATTTTCAAAAGAGCAAAAAATAAATAATAATCATAAAGTTACCTCAGAGTCCAAACAACCATTGTCATAGTAATGTGTTCACTTCTAACAAAAAGATGCATTCTGGGTTTTCTTTGCAATTTTCACACCCAACTCAGACAAAATGTGGGGAGGCCATGACTTCCTCCCCACACGGGCCAGGCTGGGTGGTGGCCCGGGAGCAGGAGGCTCCGAGCGGGCGAGGAGGGCGCACACCGTCTTACTAAGAGAGACGCCTGCACACCGGCTACTCAGCCTTCAGCTCTGCTGCAGGGAGTACGAGGGCTTGTGTTTTTTCGTGTTTTCCATTGAGCATGAAATTCTGAGCCGTAGGAAACTGGTTTAACAAAAGAGGCTTTTGTGGCACCATCTGGGTCAGCAAAATAGTCAGATCCTGAACCTTAGTACAGATCAGCATCGGAGGGAGTTAGAAATACAGGGAACTCGAGACCATTCTGGTGCAGCTGCTCGTGCTGTGGGTATACTGTGTATAAACACCCGTTGGGTACAGGTTCCCAAAATCTGATGGCTAATAGCAAAAAAAATGGGGGCCGGCCTGTGTGGTTCAGTGGTTGAGCCTCAACTCATGCACCAAGAGGTCACTGGTTCTATTCCAGGTCAAGGCACATGCCCGGGTTGTGGGCTCCATCCCCAGTGGGGAGCGTGCAGGAGGCAGCCGATCCATGATTCTCTCTCATCATTGATGTTTCTCTCCCTCTCCTTTCCTCTCTCTCTAAAAATCAATAATAACATTTTTTTTAAAAAAGGCTTCAAGCCCTGGCTGGTTTGGCTTAGTGGATAGCGCGTCGACCAGCCGACTGAAGGATCCCATATTCAATTCCGGTCAAGGGCACATGCCTGGGGTTGCGGGCTCGATCCCCAGTAGGAGGCGTGCAGGAGACAGCCGATCCATGATTCTCTCTCATCATTGATGTTTCTATCTCTCTCTCCCTCTTTCTTCCTCTCTGAAATCAACAAAAATACATCTTAGAAAAAAGAAAAAAGGCTTCAACCTTATGCTACTCCAAAGCAGCCAAATACTTTCTCTGTGCACGTGCACGGGATGCCTGGGTAACGCACAGGGACTCCACACTAGACCTTTGTTGTCATCGCTGCCCACGGTCCCAGCGAGCACAGAGCTGAGTTGCAGGTTGAGACCCCACGTAGCCGGGCCCCGAGCCTCGCTGCCTCCCCACCGGAGCCCGTGTATTCTTGCCGGAGCCCCACGTATTCTTGCCGGAGCCCGTCTGCAGCAGGGAGCGCTGGGCGCTGGCCGCTGGCCTGAGGATAATAAGAGATGGGAGCCGATGATTGGCAGGGGGTGCCTAGGACTCCTTGAACCAGAGGAGAAGACAACGGGGCTGCGATGAGGTTGTCCTGTCAAACTCAAAACCCTTTTTATCCCCCCCCTTCTCTCCAGAGGCCATTTCTCTGAGACAGAACTTGCTTTCTGCCTTCTCATCTGGAAAGTCGGTGGTTAATTACCACGACGCCTGGTCCGCACATCTCTCGCTGTCGGGGGCTTCTCCTGAGCGACTCCTCGTGTTAATGAAGCGGCGCTCATTAGCGGCCTGCACTTAGGAGCTGCACCACGATGGCTTCTTCCTTTTAAAGCCCTCGCGTAGGGCAGCGGCGGCGGCTCGGCGGAACTGCGTGCCTCACTGCGGTCTGTGTGATCTGAGATCTTAACAAAGGCAACAGAAAAACACAACAAAACAAAAACCCGTGAAATGGAAACTGAAAGTGCCAGTGGATTCTCCGCATGATTTCTTACGGCGCAGCTTTTAGTTCATGTTTCTCTGTGACGCCGAGAGAAGCCGGAGGAAGGGACGGGGCGGGGGCAGGAGTGTGATGGATGGAACGGTCACCCGATGGCTCATCTGTGTCAAATGAGAAATAGATGATGCACCCAAGACGGCTCTTATTTTCTTAATAATTCTAATATTAATAATTCTAATAATTCTAATAATTCTAATATAATCGCGAGATGCAAACACGACCGAACATCGCCAGGAATGGAAAGTGATTTATTTCCGGGCTCCTCGTGCGCCAGATGTTCTCTGGAACAACGAGTTGTCGTGAGAGGTGAGCTCTCCGAGCGGCCCAAGGAAACCAGCCCTGGCCTCTGTCCCGGGGCCGGAGGGTGAGCAGCGACGAAGCGCACTCTGTTGTCGCCCAGGTGAGCACCGCTCTCAGCCCCGCCACCGCTCGCTGCGTGACCGTGGGCGAGGGATCGGACTCCGGCGTGCCTCAGTTTCCCCATTTGGAAACATGAGCATAACCGCAGCACATACTGCACCGAGTTGTCGCGAGGCTCTGTGGGCTGAGACGCAGCCTGTGCTCCCTACCCCTGAGCTGGGATGCCGGTCCCCGGGCGGGCGGGTCCGGGTCAGAGGGCTTGCATCTGGAAGGGCTCTGAGGAGATACAGGCCCTCCTGGGGGAACGGAGCCTGACCCAGTGCCTTCATTTCTCCCATTGCTCAGTCCAGGCGTGGACCGGGCAGGAGATGCCAGGGAAGAGAGATGGGAGATGAAGCAAGAGTGCGCGTCCCTGTCTGTGGGGCAGTGCCCTGTGCCAGGCAGTGAGGGCAGGAGGGAGCCCGAGTCCCACGGGCACGCACCTGAGCGTAAGCTCTGCCTCCTGCAGTGAGATCTTCAACAAGTTGCTCCATCTTGAACTCCCAGGCCTCTCTGAAGTGACCAGTCCTAAAGATTTCCGTGTGATCAACCCTGGCTGGTTTGGCTCAGTGGATAGAGCATCGGCCTGCGGACTGAAGTGTCCCAGGTTCAATTCCCAGGCAGGGCAGGTGCCAGGATTGTGGGCTCGATCCCCAGTGCAGGGGGCGTGCAAGAGGCAGCCGATCAGTGATTCTCTCTCATCATTGATGTTTCTCTCTCTCTCTCTCTCTCTCTTTCTCGCTCCCTCCCTCCCTCCCTCCCTCCCTCCCTCCCTTCCTTCCTCTCTGAAATCAATACAAATACATTTAAAAAAAAAAAAGAAAGAAAGAAAAGAAAAGGCATGGAGGAGGTGAAAGGGGACCGGGCCAAAGAGGGGCCAGGAGCACGGGGACCTGGGAGGATGGTCCTCACTCGGGGTCCCGCACACGGAGGCCTGGAACTGGACGGGACCCCAGGCTGTTCCCAGGCCCTGTGACTGTGGCCGGAGCGGGTGGCAGAGCCCAGGTTGTGGAGACACTCGCGGGCCATGCAGGGAGCGGGGAACCCAGTGCTGTGAGGCCGTGCTGGCCGCTCTGGACAGCCCAGCAGAGACTCGATGGACTGGCCGCAGGGCTCTCGCCAGGAGCTCACAAAATCCCCAACATGCAGCCACGTGGAGTTCCCAAGACCCGTCCCCATTCACTGGCTCATGACAGCAGACGAGGGAGGGGACGGAAGTAGCGGGTTCACTCCCCAGGTGGAGAAGGAAGGGCCCTCAGGTGCAAGCCCGGCCCCGCCCACCGCCAGTCTGCAGGTGGAGGCCACGTGGGGCCTCCTGGGCTCGGCTCCAGCCTCAGCTCTCCTACCAGGAACTGGCAGGCATCGCGCTGGGCGTAGCCTTGCGTTTCTCCTGGTAAATGTGTTGTTTAAGTTTCGATGACCTGGACTCGCTTGTTTTCACACCCGGTGATTCCCATTTGACTTCCCACCAGGTCCCGCCCGCTCAGGGGAAGCTCCTGGCGTGCCAGGCCCCGGTGAGCGTAATCACCGCGGTGCCACCACCGTCCCCGACACAGAGCTGTGACCTGACCCGCTTCTCGCCGCTCCCTCCATGGGGGCCGGGCTGAGCGTGGCCGGTGGCCAAGCACACGAACCCTCCCATCCACACCCACACCCTCCACACTGTCCTCCGACTCATCGCTCAGTGACCGGCGGGCGCATCATTCACACTGTGCCGAATTCCAGCTCTTGTGAGTAGACGTTTTTATTTATTTTTTATTTATTTTTTATTTCAGAGAGGAAGGGAGAGAGAGAAAGAGACAGAAACATCAATGATGAGAGGGAAGCATTGATCTGCTGCCTCCTGCACACCCCCCCCACCCCCACCCCACTGGGGATCAAGCCCGCTACATGGGCATGTGCCCTAACCAGGAATCTAACTGTGACCTCCTGGTTCATAGGTCGATGCTCAATCACTGATCCATGCAGGCCGGGCTGTGATTAAACATGTGATGTATTTACAGTTGCTCAGATTACCAGACAAATGCACTGGGAGACAGCTTCCCGTAGGTGCTCTGACTGGGAAAGTAAAATGAGTGTCTTAGAATTTAATGAGGGACGGGCAGAAATACCGGCCGCTTTCACCAGTGCGGGATCCGCAGTCCGGGCGAGGCACCTGCTGTGGTGAGAGGCGAGCTGGGAGCGAGTCAGGAAATGGAGCTGCCTCCATCAGAGTCGGGGAATTTCCATGTTGCGCTGTTTGTTAGGGGGATGGAGGCGGGCGCTGGAAGCGCTAATTCTAATTATTACTGTAAGTGGGAGTGTTGGCACGAGGTCAGGAAATAATGGGAGAGTGTGGATCCCTGGTTGCGCTGCAGCGAGCCTCATTGTTTGAATTCAGCCCGTTGCTCCTCCTCGGAGCGGCTCCAGACGGGGCAGCCCAATCAGGCTGTGCTCGGGAGTGGCACCACTTCCTGCTGGCGCAGGACCACGGCTTGCTCCGGCGCTTATTATAAAGTGCAACATCCCTGTCCTGGCCTGTGTGGCTCAGTGGATAGAGCGCGGGCCCTCGGACTGAAGGTGCCCGAGTTCAATTCCTGTCAAGGGCATGTACCTCGGTTGCGGTTTGATCCCCAGTAGGGGTCATGCAGGAGGCAGCTGATCGATGTTTCTCTCTCATCCATGTTTCTAACTCTCTATCCCTCTCCCTTCCTCTCTGTAAAAATCAATAAAAGTATTTTTTAAAAATGCAACATTCTGATTAAACCCCCCCTTTTTTTATTGGTGACCAAATATACATTAGTCATGACACGATTGAAACTGTTTTTGTTTAACATGAACATTCACACCGCGTGTGGCACCGCGGCACAAACAAACCCGTCTCAGGTCGCTGGGGATGGTTTTAAGGAGCCCGCAGGCCCTGGCGCTGGGACGGAGGGGCTCGACGCGCCGTGCAGGAGACGATCTAAGTTTTTGCAGCCATAAAAAATGAATGCTGCTTCCATTACTCCACACAGCCAGCAATGCATAATTCATGGCTTCTCATTAACATGCAAATATGAGATAGTGTCTTCTGTGTTTGCGTCTACTAATAATCTATTAAATATTTAGGAGCATAGTAAAGAATACTGAAAATATTTGGCCTGGGTACTTTTAAGTAGTTTTTCCTTTCCTTTTTTTTTTTTTATTTCTCCGTGTATTTACACATGTAAAAACTTGTAAACTAAGCCGGTAACGCTAATGGGCTTATTCTGGTGCTTTCCACAGCGGTGGCACACAGAGGTCTCCGCCGCCATCGCCACAGCCCCGGAGGCTGACACTGTCCCCGTTTCGTGGATGAAAAAGACAAGACAGCCACGCCCTGGCCTGTCTTGGGTACATACTTGGCCACCCAGCTGGGACACCATGGGTACATACTTGGCCGCCCAGCCGGGACACCATCCCAGGCGTATCGGTTTATAATCCGTTACCCCTTGGGCGCACAATAGAGCCTCAGGTCTGAGAGCATAAAGTCCCAAGTTGCTAAACAGATTCGGCGAAGACCGATCCGCAGGGCTCACGCCGGCTGAGGGCCTGAAACCGGCACTGCCCCCCCGGGAGGCCGGGTTCCTCACCGGCTCATTCTACACGAAACCGCTGAACGCCGCGCTGCGCTCCCCGCGCCCACACTGAAGGTTCTCCAGCAAGCCCTGACCCGTGTGGCTCCGTGGGTTTGGCATCGTCTGTGTACTGAAGGCTGTTGGTGCGATTCCGGGTCAGGGAACATACCTGGGTTGTAGGCTGGATCCCCAGTAGGGGGCGTGCAAGAAGCAGCTGATGGATGCTTACACCACGGTGTTTCTCTCTCTCTCCCTCTCCCTTCCTCTCTCTGAAATCAATAAAAATATATGTATTTTTAAAGACACGGGGAAGCCAGATACCAAAAGCGATGTGGTTGAGACAGTTTCTCAAGTGAGTTGAACAGCCTAGTAGACAAGTTGAAAAAATACTCCCAGTTTCTCATCCTGCAGCTCTGTGATGGCCCCCGCATAGCCGTAAATGCCCGTGGGACAGCACCGACGCTGCGAGTCCACTGTCCTGGGCTCTGACTCTCTGGGGACGCGGCTCCTGCCCGGCGTGTCGGACCCGGAGTTCCCGTGGCTGCGTGGGCTCCGGCGGGTTCTGTTCCGGCCGAATCCCGGCGCACGGCCCATTCTCCAGTGCCCCGCGCATTGGCGGCGTGACCACATAGCTCTCTGATCTGATGCTTTGTTTGATTTTTGTGTGTTTGTTTTAATGGAAGAGCAGAAGGGGAGGGGGCGGGAGGGGAATGTTTGATTTGCTGTCGAGCCAGCACAGCTCGGAAAAGCATTAAGCTGACCCGGCCGCGCGCCTCTATTTTCTGACGCTGGTAGAGTGGGGAACAGTCAAGATCGGGACACGCGTCGATGGAGGGTTTGTGGTTTTATGATAAGCATGTCAGCCAGTGGACAGAATAAACCCCAGTGACCGCTCGGTGGTTCCTGGAGTCAGACATCCTTCGGTGCCAGGCTCCCCCCAACGTGTAGACGCTGTCGTGGAAGCGGGTCAAGGCCGAGGCCGGAGCTGCATTTCTCTGAGCTCTGAAGATTCCTCTCTGCGGATCCGCACACCACAGCCATTACGTCCAACCACAGGTCCAAGGAGCCTGCTTCCCTCTTTGACAAGACACTGTGGTTACCCCAGAGGCAACGCCTCGTGCTCTTGCTGCTGCAGCCGACCCCTCCCTGAAAGCCAGAGCGCAGACACAGAACTGGGAGCAGGTGGACTATTTCCACCATCAGCTTCAAGCAGTGACTGTGTCCAGCACAAACCCCACAGCGCATTACAGTTCGGTGTCTCGGAGTGGGGATGCCTTTAAATAACGCTGGCAACACCAACAAAGAACAATATCTGCTGTAGAAATGTCTGCGATGTTAGCAGGCGAATGTATCATGGGTTTGATGCTACCCGACTCTAATCTTTGTTAGAACAGTAAAGACTCATTCTTTGCATAGAAAAACATACTTCTTACTGATTGATTCGTTGAACAACATTTTGTCCAGGTTAACTAGAGAAGAAAGTTAGGGAGCTGTGTGTGGCGTGGATCAGATGGCTGCCCAGTATCAGGGGAATTCCATAATCCTTACTGAACTGCTTATCATTCTCCAAGAAACGCTGGAGGAATAGAAATTCTCCGGGCGCTGTGGGGAAAGTGAAAGAAAGACAGAGAAAAATGTCCATACTCACGGGGCATTTTTGGCGAAACTAAGTTAGGAATGGTGTAGGAAA
The DNA here is from genome assembly GCF_000147115.1 of Myotis lucifugus. NCBI lineage: Eukaryota > Metazoa > Chordata > Mammalia > Chiroptera > Vespertilionidae > Myotis > Myotis lucifugus. The sequence continues at coordinate 87,041 of NW_005871592.1, read as the reverse complement.
ACGCACGAAAACAGTAAGAAACAGGAATTAAGGGAGGTGATCTAAATGACTGATCATTTTAATATGAGAAGTAGCACCTTAACCGTTTAGAGAGAACATTGCTGCACTTTATCTCATTTAATAGTGAAGATCGCATGGTGAATTTCTTCTCGTCAACAACATTGCTCCCAGCGGATTCCAGACCATAACCCTGTCTCCTCCCCTCCCTGCAAAAGCACCAAGCGTTCTTCTCTCCCTAATTTTCTGTGTGTGAGCTGCAGGGTGAATTTAGAAAAGTTCTGTAGAAAAATGCTCTTGAAATTGGTGATGGGTTGTTAATGCCTTTGACCTTGGCTATCGGATGCCCTTCAGTCTCCAGGGATGGTGAGCCGTTGGATGGGAAGCCCTCTGTTGGTCCTTGTGGTGACCATGAGTCTGGAGAGCGTGGGCTGTTGTCCAGGGTCCCCTGAGGAGAGGAGAGGACACCTGGCTGAAAGGCAGAAGAACTTCCCTCGGCAGGTTGGCCTCCTTGCCTCCTGCGTGGGGGAACCACCGTGTGTTCTCAGTCTGCCCTCCAGTCCCGTTGCAAGATGTATCACCACAGTCATCAAAGAAAAGAAATGGCCAAGCCTGTGTGGCTCAGTGCTTGAGCGTCGACCTATGAACCAGGAGGTCAAGGTTCATGCCCAGGTTGTGGGCTCGATTCCCAGTATAGGGCATGCAGGAAATAGCCGATCAATGTCTCTATCTCTCTATCCCTTACCCTTCCTCTCTTTCTAAAAAAGAAATAAATTAAAACATATTTTTAAAAAGAAATGGAATGGATCTATGTCCAAGAAGCTGCTAAAAAATAGATATCTTGAAAAGACAAAAAACCTACTCTGCATGATATGTTTCTATTTCACTTTTTCTTGACGCTGTGGCTGGTTCTTGCTTCTGCACGCACGCAGGTGCACACTCCTGTGGCTATTCTCACTGGCCAGAAGAATTTTTTTTGTCTTTTTTTTTTCTAAGCAAAAAGGAATGTTTAGTTGTTGTGGTTGTTTGGTTATTTGTTTGTTTGTTTTTTCCACTGATCTCTGATATGTTATTTCTCACACAAAATTATATAGTAGTTTACATTTTGACATTTCTTGGTACTTCATTATTCTGAGTATTTGTCATTCTGAGTGGGAAAATGAGTCATTACACAGCACCACATTGGAATAGTTTAGCAACATTAACCAGTTATCTCAAAATATTATTATAAATTGAAATTTTATGTGACCATTTACAAAAGAATTATGCCTTTAAAGCTACTAACAGGAGGAACTCTATGTAGGTCTGCTGTATTCCCATTAGCAAAATTTTCTAATTCTATAAATTAATAGACTTAGAAACCAGACTAAAATTTTACTCCTTTTCTAAAAACATAATGATACATATGTAAAATTTTTATCACAGTTCATCTGATTCGTTAAGCAGAATGCTTTCAAATTATTTGTGGTTTCGTGACTTGTAACATGATAATTTGGGGTAAACCCAGTCGGTTTGTTTAAAATCCAGCTGTTTCCTTGGTTTTTCTTTTTTAAATTTTTTCTTTGAAAAAAGCGTTTTCTTTTCCTTTTATTGTAGCAGCGCTCCTTTCATCTGAGGCAGATTTCAGACCTTCTTCCCGGGGCAATATTTCAGGGAAAAGGCTCTCACCATTCAGACCAGGAATGCACAGAAAGTGAAGTGGAAATTCAGCATCCCTCTCATGAATCTGATCTCCGTAAACATGCCAAGGCGTGAACTCAGTCTGCAGTATGCACACGATTTCCACATATTTCGTGTTTCTTAAAGAAAGACACACACGGAATACAGTGCTGGGCAACGTGGCGTGGCCTCCCTGCTGCAGGAATTAAACTATTGGGGTTGGTGATCTACGTCGATCCCATTAATGAAGGGTCAGAACACCACGTTCCCGCCGCACTTGGCGCCGCACAGGCCTGGTCTTTGCTGTGTGCCCCTGGGAATTGGAGGTGGAAACGAGAGCAATTAAAGAGTTGCCGGGAGTTATTTTCTTAGTTCGAGGGTGTGCTCATGTGCCTGGAAGAGAAATGATGGTAGAAGCCTAGATAATGGGAATGGTGGTGGCTGTCCGCATAGTGCTGAGAAGCATAAGTTTGATCATCAATTAAACACGTTTATTTCCATTCCTTCATTCAAAAGCACTGCGTGCCTACCAGGGTCAGACGCCGCTCCAGACACTGGGAGTACAGAAACGAAGATCTTCGAGTCTCCACCATCACGGTGCTCATATGAGGGAAGATTCCAGGAGATCTTTGATTGCAGTAGCGGGCTATGGGGGATGTAGAAGAGGCGGGATAGTGAAATGGGAAAGCCACAGAGAAGAGGCCCTAAGGGCCTGCAGCGACGTGGGAAATGCTTCTGAAGACAGTGATGCTGGCCCTGCCCTGGTGGACGGTGCCAAGAGGTGGAGAGCTCCGGGCAGGGGAGGAAGCAGTGCTCGCAGGAGGGAGAGGCTGCCAGGACCTGGCATGTTTCAGGAAACCCTAGTGAGGGCGCCTGCACGGTGGTCTTCCTGCAGGAGACTGACCGGCCAGAGGCGGGCCATGGAGGAGCACGTATGCCCAGGCTTGAACTTCATGCTGAAGGCGACGGGCGGCCATGAGTGACTTTGAGGTGCAGAACGGCGCGGTTAGGTTCTGGATGACAACCCAGGACTCACGCTGCGCGTCCCTCAGCCATGAGTGTGTGCCAGTGCTGTCCACCAGCTCCTCCTCCTTCCCGGTGGGACAGGGAAGTCTCGGTAGATTCTGGAAGCTACCATGGGAGCCTGCCAGGAGGCGGGGCCTTTGAAACTGCCATGAGCCAGCTCGTGTTCTCCCAGGCGCTCGGGGGACAGGGCCTGACTGGAACGCTCAGGGAAAAGAGGGCCCAGTGGAAAGTGGCCTCGGGAACACGCGAGCCATGCAAAGCCGCTCGGGGCCCTGCGTTCGCCGGCTCGCCACGGTTTCTACACTCAGATGAACGGACCGAGTGGGTTGGGCCTCACCGGCTCTAGAAGTCAGAACCACTTAGACCGGAAAATGGCACTCAGGGTGTCAATGATCCCCAGTTCATTAGGCCAAGACCAGCGTCTCTCAGGCAGCGCGATGCACGTCAGAGAAGTGGCACGTCGAACCCTGCTTCACCGCGAGGCCCAGGGTGGCCGCCAGCAGTCGTAAGCTGCATGCGACACCCAACGTGAACGGCGTTTGCAAGAAAATTGAGTGCGAATCAAATTATGTTCCCTTTGGTTTGAAGAACTAAGAAATAATTGCCAATGAGTATTCATGTATAGGGCCCGTTTTGGGGAAACAAGCTATTTTAATTACTACTCGTGTCAGGAGTACGTGAGGGTGAGTTTATTAGCTGTAATGTGTTTAGCGGAGCTGCCTGACTGTAGCTGCTTGGTCTTGACAAGACATTAGAATTTATTTCATATTTGCATTGTTCGTCACAGACCAAGGCCATAAAAAACTAGATGGTAAGCTCATCTCTCACTTTCCAGGACTTTTAAAACTTCTGCTGAGAAAAACTGCACACAATAGAGCTGAATGATGAATTGCAAAGCGTTATTATTTACAGCTGCCGGGTGGCGGCCCTGGCCGCGTAGTTCAGTTGGGTAGAGCATCATCCTGATACATCAAGGTTGCGGGTTTGATCCCGGGGCCAGGGCACATACAGGAACTAAGCAGTGAGTGAATGAGTGCAGAACTAAGTGGAACAACAAATCGATGTTCCTCTCTCTTTCCTCTCTCTTTCTCTCAAAGTCAATAAATAATAAATAAAATGTAAAAACATAAAGCCGCAGAGCATCTACCGACATTAGGAAGAAGCAGCTAAAATGGAGTTAAGTGCCCGAGCCCCTCCCTATATCCGTGTTAGCTAATACCATCCTCTCCGCTTGGACACAGCTCCAGTCATTTGAAACTTCCTGATCCTTTAAGCACGTCTCCCCGCTAAAGGCCCTCCCCCTCCATGGCAAACAAACGCTCAAAAATGTGTCTAAGAAAAATGAGATAAAGGCCAAAGTGCACATCAAGCTGCCGAAGGCAAACAAAATGAACCGGCACCTCTCACCCTACAGACAGCGTCCTCCCTGGCGGCAGGCAGGTTGGAAATGCGGGATCTTGGGGCGACGCTCGGGGACTTGCCTTCACCCCGTCTACAGGGCACCTGCTCTCCCTCGGCTATTTGCTCCCCTCGGCCTTGTACATTTGCTTCTCTCCGCAGACCTAAACCTTGGCCAACAACTGTCTGGTCCACGGGTGTCCTTGCAGCCGTGAACAGGGCGAAACTCGGAGGAGACTTGGTATATTGGCGTCATATGATGCAAATGAACACTTTGCAAGGTCTCCGTTGACTATTAATTTGCAGCTACTCTATCATGAAAGAAGTTTCAGAGGGTCTGGGGTTTTGGAAAAGTCAGGACCCGAAATAGAAGTGAGCCGGTTACAAAAATAAATCTCCAGAAAGAAGAGGAATCGTATTCTAATCGTGCCTTCATCATAACCTCATTAGCATGTCTAGTGAGTCGTTCAAGTACCAGTCTATAGTCTTCTGACTCCGTCTCATAAATATGTCAGGAGCAAAGTATAGTTATTTTAATAGTCTGTGTTGGTGGACCATCATGGATTTAATTAAGAGACAACTAGTGTATGAAATACGACACAAAGGCACAAGACTTAATGGAGAAATGTTTTACTGCGGATTTAAATCAGGGTGCAGACTTGATGGTCCACTCAGAAGCCCTGCGCACATTTAATTAATGCAGACGGCGCAGACCGCTCAGACTGGGGGAGAAACGTCCGTGATTTAGGATTCTCGCAGCACCCCGCCTTCCTTACAAGGGGACGTGCGTGCGGGTGATTAAGAGCTTGTGTTGAGCTTTATTATATGAGATATTTAAAATGTAAGCTGTATAAAAGTCTCTTAAAACATTATTTCTCGCCTCCTTGTCTTCTGTGGTGAATCTCCACCCCCTCTCAGCACACAGACTGAGGGGGAGTTGGCCGTTTGGGTCAGATCATGACTAAGTGGAGAGCGCTGGGTTCTGTGTCCTCGCGGAGGTGGGACAGCATTTCTTTAGCTGAGCCATATCCATAGACATGAACAGAGGATGGATGCAATAGTAGATGTCTTCATATTTCATGAAATATCCCTTTTCCTTAACTCTCACCCGAGGGTGTTTTCCCACTGATTTTTAGAGAGAGTGGAAGAGAGAGGGAAAGAAGGAGAGAAATATCCATGTGAGAGAGAGACATCGATTGGTTGCCTCCTGCACGCGCTGTGACCAGGGTCCAGGCCTGGGAGGAGCCGGCCGCCCCGAGGTACGGTCAAGGGCATGTACCCTGGTTGCAGGCTGGATCCCCAGCCCTGGTCGGGGTGCGTGTGGGAGGCAACCAATCCATGTGTCTTTCTCACATCCGTATTTCTCTCTCTAGCTGTCACTCTCCGTTTTCTACTCTCTCTAAAAATCAATGGGAAAATATCCTCGGGTGAGGATTATTTTTAAAAAGAGCATTTACTTATCTCACACCGCTGTCTATCCGTTATTGGTATATGTTTCACCTTTGCTAACTGTCATGGTCTCTAATGTGTCTGAAAGCTGCGTTCGTTCACACCCACTCGTTTTCCTCAGGGAGCGGGCTGTGCTTCCTGCCTGTGAGCACCTGCGAGTGCCTTTCTCTGTCCAGGACAGATGTTTCCCGCTGGTGCACTGTTCTGTGTGGGGAAAGATGGGGTTATTTCTCCTCCTCTTTTTATCTTTTAAAATCTGTCCTTGGCATATTCGTCTTTAGAATGTGCTGGACAATTTGCATAGCTGGGCGTTCTGTTTTATTTTAAAAAAATAAATAAAAAGATGGCCTTCGGTGGCTTCATAAGTTATGTCCCCATTCAAACCTCGAGCGTCCCTTTGTTTGATCTTGAGCTCTTCTAAGAGCCAAATGCCACCGGAGACGTCACGTTTTCACTGTTGATGTGAGCAGCTTGTTGAGATTTTGATGAGGATAACCTTTAAGAGGTTGGTTGTTTTAAAAGTCAGTTAAACCAGATCATCATGGGTGTTTTTTTAACCAGTCGTTGCTTTAAAGAACAGTCATTGCAGTGGGACTTCGATAGCGAGCAAGGTCCGAGCTCGGCTTCCGAGCGCGAAACCGCCAGAAACCAGTTCTCCTGCACCAGCAAATATTTAATCGAAGTTTTGATGAATACTTTTAAGTGGTTGAAATATTTATAAGACAATTATCAGATGCTTATAATTCTGATTTTTTTGTTTTTATAAAAAGAATTTCAAAGTATGTTTTAAAATGTGTTCAGCCCTAACCGGTTTGGCTCGGTGGATAGAGCGTCGGCCTTCGGACTGAAGGGTCCCAGGTTCGATTCCAGTCAAGGGCATGTACCTTGGTTGCGGGCATATCCCCAGTAGGGGGCATGCAGGAGGTGGCTGATCAGTGTTTCCCTCTCTCATCGATGTTTCTCTCCTCCCTCTCTTTCTCTCAAAATCAATTGTAAAGTCTTTAAAATGCATTGATCAAAGGTACAACAACTCTCCTCTGATGTGATCCTGTTGCAGAAAATGGGTCAAGCCCTAATTTTCTAAGGCAGCGGTTCTCAACCTGTGGATCGCGACCCCTTTGGAGGTCGAACGACCCTTTCACAGGTGTCACCTAAGACCATCGGAAAACACATATATAAACACATATATAATATATTGTTTTTGTGATTAATCACTATGCTTTAATTATGTTCAATTTGTATCAATGAAAATACATCCTGCATATCAGATATTTACATTACGATTCATAACAGTAGCAAAATTACAGTTACGAAGTAGCAACGAAAATAATTTTATGGTTGGGGGTCACCACAACATGAGGAACTGTATTAAAGGGTTGTGGCATTAGGAAGGTTGAGAACCACTGTCCTAAGGTGTTAGTCACTGCCTTCTGCATAAATTGTGTAAACGTTCAGTATATTACTGTTTTATTCCTTCATTTGTTTGTGAATCACCATGGACCTGTTTTCCTCCTCTATGAAATGAAAATAACAGTATTTATCTCACAGGATTATGTGAGGGTTAAATTAAATAATCTGAACAGTACTGAACATCCAGCGGCCCAGAACCATGGAAGCACCTCCTGTGTTGGAACTAGTTCTGCGTGAACGCCTTCTGAGGAATCAATATAGCCCTTGAATTTCAACTTTATAGAGTAACCAGTAACGAACAAAAATAGAGTATACACCTTCCATAATGTCCTCAGGGGGGAGCAAAATAGAATAAGGAAGGAACCCGCCAACGGTTTTTAAAAAGACGATAAAGGAGGAAAAGGAAAATAGGAGACAAACAGAAAATGATAGGAATGAACCCATTTAAATGGTGATTGAAATAAATAGACTAAACATGCCATTTAAAAGTCATAGTTTAAAAAAACAAGTCAGCGAATTGGGAGTTACAAGATTAGATTCACACTTAAAACATAAGGAAAAAGAACAGTTTAAAATTTTAAGCAGATACTAGGAACGCACTATCTTAAAGGTTATTTTAACAGTACACAGTTTTCTTTAGGGCAAAGGGCATTTATAATGGAAGGGTCAAGTTTCAGTTTACCAGGTGCATGTAATCATTCTAATCACATAACTCTACACATTAGACATTTTTAAACCGATAAAGCAAAACCTAACAGCAACCTTCAGAGCCCTCAGGACACGGCCCACGCTGGCGCTCTGAGCTACCTCAATCCCACAGGGTCTTGGTGCTACTGCTCCCTAGCTATGGAATCTTGGGCAAATTTCAATTTTTTCTTCCTTCATTTCCCCCCCCCCCCGCCCCCTTCAAATTGGGAAAATCAGGGCCTGTGCTTCGCTGGTCACTCGTCACTCACCAGATTATAGAAACTGTTTTAGTTATAGCGATAACTTCAACATGCCTTCTATGGCGATTACACGGGATAACACGGGACAGGAGCTGTGCCAGTCACGCAGCTGGGACCCAACGACCGTTAACACCTGGTATGAGAGCTGTACCAGAGATAAGCCCGAGATGCTGTTGGAACCCTCGGGAGAACGGGGAGGAAAGTGCTGAGGGTCAGGTTCAAGGTCTGAATGACGTCGCCCTTCAGTGGGTTGAGTCTTGGTGAATAAGCAAAAGCCAGTCAAAAGAAAGATTGCTGTAAACCAGTCTGGGTTAATAGTTCAACTACACTGACCAATCAAAGCCATCAAATCAGGGGTTGATTTGCATACACGGTTACTGGGCCCAGTTTAATCTCTGTTCCTGATTTGTTCTTCCATCATTTTTTCATGTAAAAAATGCTACATTTGTTTTCTCGCGATTTACATTTTCAGATTTGGATTCATAGAATCCCTTCCCTGTGAAAAGAAAATGATGTGAGCTGTAATATTACATTTAACTGACTATAAAAATAGCTGTTTTAAACAACCGAGTACATTACAGTGGTGTAGATGGATAATCGTGGAAATTGCTTTACAAAGAACATTTTCATCTCCGACCGTTATCAGCTACCGGGAGCTTTCTCGCCCTGCATTTTAGATAATAATCATACCAAGCACTGCAAGGGCGTGTGTGCGCGGTGTGCTGTGCTCCTGCCTGCACGTCAAGGAGCTCACTGGCTCGTCCCCTTCGGAGCTGCTGGGGATTCATGTCCTCGCTCGGTTTCCCGTGGGTGCTGATCCCCCGGGCCTGCTCGCCACGTCGCTTCTCACACTTGGCAGCCACAGGCCAGGGCTCCCGGTCTCATTGGCACGTGGAGCTATTCAGGGGCTTGAGGTGGATTTGGAAGCACAACATACTTCACATGAAGTTTGGCTTCTGCTCTTCTCCAGCCAGTCCTGGCCATTCCGGAAGGCCTCCTTTAACCTCGTAACCCACCTGAGCTCTGGTCACGCATCCATTGAGCCGCTTAAAGTTGCAAGGAGCATAAAACCCACCCCAACTGCTTGAATGGAACAAGGAATTTGTCCCTCTAGCTGAGGGCTATCAGGATAACTCGTTTCAGGGGAGGCCTTCTGAGATTCAGTGAAGCACACCTGAACACACACACGCACATTCACATGCACACACACTCACATACATGCACACACATGCATACACACATACACACATATACTAAGATGCACACACATATGCACATACATACACACATATAGGATAGCATCTGAACCTAAGAACATCCCCATCCATTAGAATGATGTTCATGAATAATTTCTTCAGGATGTTTGGATGATAAGTGAAAAAAAAAATTAAGAAATTAAATAGGCTTGGAGGAAAATGCAAATAAAATATGCAAATGCATAAATACTGAAATTCTTCAAAAACGTAGTGGCAGAAACAACTAGAGTCTAATTGTTCAATTATTTTTGCCTTTAATCCACTCTGTTTTCTCAGCTTGTTTGGAATGAGCGTAACAAGTTTATGACCATGAAAACATACATTCCTCTGAGGCCAAGGGTCCTGTTCAACCTAAAAAAAAGAGGTAAACTGAGGCCAGCTCAGATTATGAGAAACTGAGTTTATTGGGGAACAGCAGAGGCCTTGCAATTCTGCAAACACAGGCTCTCACAAGCTCTGAGCGAGTCCCCTGGGGGCTGGGGGCTGGGGGCTGGGGACAGCCGTGTTTAAGGGCAAGTATGGGGGAGGCCAGCCGGGCTCCAGCAGCGGGTTCTTGGCTGGACGATGGGAGAGGTTCTGGGCGGATGCTCACTGGTCTGGAGAGAAGTCTCGGTCGTCTGTACAGCACGGGCCGAAGTCGGGCTCAGTTCCTAAGGCCTGTTCTGGAAGTGCACGTGTGAGCGTCTCCGTTTCATATCCTCTGGTTCCCCTGAAGTGGGAAACACTCACAATCCCTTCTCAGTGTAACCGGGACTTCCACCCTGGCCGCGTGCTCAGGTGGTTGAGCGTCGCCCCGTACACCAGAGGTTGCAGGTTCGATTCCCCATCAGGACACACACCTAGGTTGTGGGTTCCATCCCGGGTCCGGGCGCATGCAAGAGGCAACCGATCGATGATGTTTTCCTCTCTCCCTCTCTCTCCTCTCTTCTCTCCCTTCCTCTCTCTCTAAAAACCAATCAAAACATATCCTCAGGTGAGGGTTATAAAAAATTAGAGAAGTGAGTTTCATGGGCCTCAGATTCCTTGGCACCGTTGTTTTGACATGGAAGGACTGGGTGTGAGTCGGATGAAGCAGGGAGGGGAACAGGCATGATTAGAGTGGCCGCAGGAGCAGCCACGGCTACACGAACACGCTCCATGTTGGAGCCTCCATGTCCCTCCCTTTACTCTCACAGGTTGCCTGGTGAGGTGCCCAGTAGCGTTCTCATCTTTTGGTGGGAACACTGGTGAGCTAGAACATGCCAGGGTCACACAGGGACAGCACACAGCCCGGGAGAGCTGTCTGGCTTCCAAGTCCCAGCCTGGCCCCTGACACTCCAAGTCCATGGCAATGTCAAGTCCGAGGCCCTGGGAGTCAGCCCCATGACGTGAGGGTTCGTGGAACCAGAACCCAGTCATCAGGCTGGTGGGCCCCTCGAGTGGCCTCTGGGCGCTGCCACGCAGGCGTTCGGGGCGTCCGTGGGTGAGACATAGTCGCAGGGCCTGTATCTTCACGGGTGAGTGTTAGCTTTGTGTGCAGGGTCTGAGCACTCACCCAGGCACCGTGCCAGGTCAGGAGGCGCCCCAGCGCGGCCCTCGCTCACAGGGTGACGATTTGGACTTTGCCGTTCACTGGTTTGCAAGTCGATCGCGGAGAGGCTCTGGTGTTCGGCTGTTTGCTGCCTGTTAAATGACGTGGTGCTGATGGGCCCCAGCTGTCCCGAAAATGCTCCCACCCTCCCCATGGCGCCCTCCACACGCTCATTACAGCGTTAGCGTGGCTGAACGTCTCTACAAATTCTAGGTCACCATCTGCAAGGATCATATGTTGTGCCTCTTTCAATACAAAGTGTACTCTTGCCCTGCCAGTGTGGTTCAGTGGTTGAGTGTCAACCTATGAACCAGAAGGTCAGGGTCAGGGCACCTGCCCGGGTTGCGGGCTCGATCCCCAGTGTGGGGCGTGCAGGAGGCAGCCGATCCACGATTCTCATCATTGATGTTTTTCTCTCTCCCTCTCCCCTCCTCTCTAAAATCAATAAAAAGGTGTGTTTTTAAGTGTGCCCTGGTATTATGAAGATGGTGATGCCCTTTGGGAAATGTGATGTATGAGCGTCATGGCCCTCAGTACCTCAGCACCGAGAAGTCCCGGCGTGGAGTCAGGTCCGACCTCCCAGCTTTTCTGCACGTCACTGGGTGACTTTGAGCAAATCACATAACTTCTCTGAGCCTCAGTTTTCTCATTTGAAAAATGGGAAAATAATAGCTTTCCAGGTTGTTAAAAAAAACTAGATGAAACAAGAGTTATGTCAAGAGGCCACTGCCGAGCACGTGGCCAATGAGGAAGAAGTGACCGGCGCTGGTAGGAAAGCTAGCAGTGCAGTAGGGCAAATGTTAGACAACAGACAAATGTTCTTTAATCTCTGCAAGCCATAGTCCCCTTAACCACTCACCTCTGAGGCCGGTCCATTTCCCAGGGAAACCTGGGTGTGGAAGCCAGGCATCGCGGAGAAGTGATCTGTTACCGCATCTCCCGGCTCCCCTCTCGCAGAACATGTGCAGATTGTTGGGTGGGACGGAGGGGACGCAGCAGGAAGAGCACGGTGGCATCGGTCCCACCGAAGCTGAGCAGCCTTCTCTCTGTTCATCCAGCCTTAAATGTATTAACAAATTATCCATCTCCAAGAAATGAATGTTTCGTGTAGCTTTTCCCCAAAACAACTAATGGACCACAAAACCCCTCTTTTGAAGAACGGTTGTCTTTCGTCATTCAGAGTTCCCAGGCGCCTGGGCACCCAGTTTGGGAAACGCAGTGGGGAGGGATTTAAAACTCCCGGGAGGTGGATAAGTGAAGACCCGGAGTGGCTGCCTCCTCAATGGAGAGCAGAGGGAGCCCTTCTCCTGGCTGTGCGAGCCCCCGCTCGGACCCGCGGCCGCTGCTTTACTCCCTGAACTGCAGAATTCCGTCTGCTCCACAGATGGGCCGAGCAGCTGCGCTCGCCATCAAGGTGACGCCAATGCGGATGCTCTGCCCAGCTCCGCACACACTTCCCTCGGGGGCCAGGGGACCCAGCCCTCAGGAGTGGATGTCCTGGTTCCTCTCCCCCACACTCCCCTCCACACCCCCCTTCCATGCACTCTGTATGGAGCCAGATCATAAAAATAATCCCCCAAACAAACAAAAGCTTGTGCTTGCTGCCAGATTCCAGATCAATAGACACGATGGGAGGGCGCCAGGAGGCAGAGGTTCGCGTGGTGGGGGCGCTGTGGGTCGTTAGAGATGAAGGAGCCATGCGACACCAGCACCGTTGGCACAGCCCAGGTGTGCTCCTGGCATGCTCCGTGGGGCGCAGACGGAACGCCCCATGGCTCAGTCGCCTGCCAGGTCCGCGGGCGGGTCCAGGTCCACGGGGGCCACGCGGGGGAGCTGGTCCACCCCCGATAACGGAGGCTGTCGGGGCACATTGCTCGTCAGAAACAGTCCACTGAGGCCCTGGCACACGTGTCGTGCCTGGAGAGAGTCAGCAAGGAGTTGAACACCTTGAAGCAGGGGTCAGACGTCACAGCTCATCGCCTGTCTTTCCCGTGTGCTGTGACCAGTTTGCTGGGAAATGGCCGGCTCCTCGCGGGGGAGGTGATCTCTCATCTGTCTAAATAGAAGTCTGAATGACTATGTAAAGGAATGAGCCCACCCCACCCTGAAGTACAGAGGGGAGACGGGAAAGCCGCGCCCGCTAGGACTCCCCAACTGGCAGGTGGCTACCCCTCGCTTTAAGCAAACATTGGGCTCCAAAATTAATTAGTAAAGCCCGGCCTGTGGCTGAGGGTCGGCGCAGGCACATACATGAGAGCAGGTGCCTGCAGCTCACTGCTCTGTGAGTGTCGTTCCCGTGACCCTGGACCTGAAGGTTCCATTCAGCCCTAGTTTGTGAAGCTTGGATAAGGCGGCCCTCGCTACAGTCAGACCTTAAACCACGCGGGCCCTAAAATAACCGGCGAGATTGAGAATTAGTAATAATAGTAAGACCCAGGCGCAGACACTCTGGGTTCAAAGCCCAGCCCCACCACTCACCCGTGCGTGACCCTGGGTAGCTCCCCTTCCTAGGCCTCCATTTCCCCTCTGTTATTTGTCGTTTATGCAGCTCTTTCTTTTCTCCTGTTTTGGAGTCACAGGAGGGCCCACCTGCCACAACCTAGTGCATCCTGCATGGAAGCAAATGTTTTACTTTCACTCTCTCCTTTTGCCAAAGTCATCAGTAAAAACAGGCATATTCTTACTCCTGTCGTTTGTATTTTATGACTAATTAGAGGCCTGGTGCACGAAATTTGTGCACTTGGGGGGTGGGGTCCCTCAGCCCGTGCTGCACCCTCTCGCAGTCCAGGAGCCCTCGGGGGATGTCCATGAGCCCGGCTTCTGGCTGAGCAGTGATCCCCCTGTGGGAGCGCACGATCACCAGGGGGCAGCTCCTGCATTGAGCATCTGCCTCCTAGTGGTCAGTGTGCATCATAGCAACTGGTCGTTCTGCCATTCAGTCAATTTGCATATTAGCCTTTTATTATATAGGATAGTGAGATCAAGAATCCTCCCTTAAATGTATTGTCTATTTAACTTCTTTTTAGATCAGTTACCTTTTACTATCATTTGCCCAATTTTTTCTTGGGTTGTGTCCTCTTTTTAAAATTTTTGTTGTTGTTGTTATCCAAAATTAGATGTAGAGAGGGTAGGAAAGGAAAAATCCTCACCTCAGTCTTAAATCTTATGGATAGGAAATCCTTTTATAATCCAATGTTAAAGAAATGCATTCCTTTAAAAGAACCCATTTCAAACAGTTTCCATGAATAAAAACATAGCAATTGTGTTCAAAATTGTGTTTGAAGTCACTTAGGTTACATATGGGTCACACACACTGGAATGTTCTAGATCAACGCCAGGTGCGTCAGCAGCGTTCCCATCCCATGGAGCTTATTGCCCTATCCCAGACCCCACCTCCCAAAATACAGTCTTTGTTTTAACAAGATCCCGGCTGATTTATCCGGAGCTTAAGAGATACTGGAATAGATAGCGCATTAGGATATCATCTCAGTGTCAAAAGCACCTTCCGTCAGCTAATATCTGTCAACCCTTCTTTTTAAAAAAATATTTTTATTGATTTCAGAGAGAAAGGGAGAGGGGGAGTTGGAAACATCAATGATGAGAGAGAATCATGGATTGCCTGCCTCCTGCACACCCCCTACTGGGGACTGAGCCTGCAACCCCGGCATGTGCCCTGACTGGGAATTGAACCATGACCTCCTGATTCCTAGATCGACGCTCAACCACTGAGCAACACCGACTGTGCTCTGTCAGCCCTTTCCATGTCATAGGGGTGACAAATACGTTCCTAGTTCATGAGCTGGTGTCGTTTTAAAATTCACAGTATCTTTGTGAGACACTGAAACACTGCTGTGTATTCAGAGCATCTACCCGGTTCGTTATGAATTCAGAGAGCTGGGGTTCCCTTGGAAGAAACTCGTGCAACTCGAAATCATACAAATATTTTGCCATATTTTCTTGTGGTATTTTCATTAAAATACACTGCTTCCACAAGCGATTACCATTTTAAAGAGGAATCCAAACATAATACATTTGAGAGGTCTTAGTGTGGAGTTAATTGGTGATGGATGGCGGGCTGCTTTAGAGCGAGGCAACATTTTTATTCCTCGTAGTCACTGGATTATTCCAGGGGGTTTTCTGGAGGCTTTCAAAGCGTGCCAGCCGAGGGCCGGATGCCTCCTGGAGAATAACTGTTAGAACGAAGCAAAATAGCCCGCCGGCCTGGCTTAGTGGTCGAGCATCAACCTATGAACCAGGAGGTCATGGCTTGATTCCTGCTGAGGGCACGTGCCCAGGTTGTGAGCTCCATCCCCAGTATGAGATGTGCAGGAGTCAGCCACTCAATGATTCTCTCTCATCATTGATGTTTCTAACTCTCCTTCTCCCTTCCTCTCTGAAATGAATACAAAAATTTAAACAAAAAAGAATGAAGCAAAATATTGTACAGGAACAGATCAGTGAGCTAACAGCACAATAGTAGCAGAATGGCTCTGCCCCTTTGGGTGGAAATTAGGTAAATGTGAGAACTGTACAGGCTTTTGCTAGTCACCAAAGTAGCATCACAGAATCATGGCTTGCGTGTTCCACACGTGGACACACGGTTCATTGCTGTTGTGTCGTCTGAACCGGTAGAGCAGAGCATTCTGGGACACATCTGCCTTCGAAGGCAGCATCTGTTGTCACAATGAAGAGCTCAGATTCCGGAGTGCAACGGCCTCGGTTCACATCTCGGCTCCACCTTGTAACAAAGTTGTGTGACCCGCCAGTGAGGTCATGTTCTGGTGCAGTTTCTCCATCTGCAAAGTGGGGTTAACAACCGAACTACATCCCGTGTGGCTGGAGGGTTAGACCAGTGATACTCACAAAGTGCTCCTTCAGGCACTGGCATGCGTGTGCTCTAAGGGCTACTATTTTGTCTCAATAGAAATGCAAAGCATATGGAGACAAAAAATGGTTATTTAATATGAAGAATAAGGACTTTTTTTTTCCAGGAAATGTCCTGCATCAGAAAAAAAGGAACAAAGAACACATCCCCCCCACCCCCTGGTACATTTATCCTATATAATAAAAGGCTAATATGCAAATCAACTGAACAGCAGAACGACCAGTCGCTATGACATGCACTGACCTCCAGGGGGCAGACGCTCAATGCAGGAGCTGCCCCCTGGTGGCCAGTGCACTCCCACAGGGGGAGAACCGCTCAGCCAAAAGCCGGGCTCATGGCTGGCAAGCACAGTGGCGGTGGCGGGAGCCTCTCTTGCCTCCGCAGCAGCACTAAGGACCCGTCCGGGGATGTCTGCGGGCCTAAGCTGGCAGTCAGACACCCCCTGAGAGGTCTCAGACTGCAAGAGAGCGCAGGCCGAGCTGAGGGACCCCCCCACCCCCAGTGCACAAATGTTCTGCATGGGGCCTCTAGTATAGAAAAAAGAAGTAAGAAGTTACTAGTTTCTCTGTCCCTCTGCCCAATGCACACACCATTTCTTTTCTTTTTTTTAAATATACTTGTATTGATTTCAGAGAGGACGGGAGAGGGAGAAAGATATAGAAACATCAACAATGAGAGAGAATCATGGATCAGCTGCCTCCTGCATGCCCCCTACTGGGGATCGAGCCCGCAACCCAGGCCTGTGCCCTGACCGGAATTGAACTGTGACCTCCTGGTTCATAGGTCAACGCTCAACCCCTGAGCCACACAGGCCAGGCTGCACACACCCTCTCCATTAGGTCTGCCCTCCCTCTGTCTCACCTCCAGTTGAACCTCCGGGCCTGTTTGTCACACAACAAGTGGGTCGGGGTATTCGGGGCATCTTCACGTCTTGTGCTACACGGTCACCACTGCAGCTTCGATAATAAAAACAAATGAGGGTTTTCCTGTTAAACCGAGCGTTTACTTTGGTAATGAGGAGACACGGCTGCCTCTGACTTGACCACTTTGTCTTGTTACCATCTCTGCCTCCGCTCCGTCCCTCGATCCTAATGAAGCTTTTACTGGAAGGGACGGGGCACCACCAGCAATAACAGACTCACTCGGGCTCTGGAGGGACGGGGCGGGGGGAGGACTGGCAGGATACCAGCTGGGAAGCATGTTTCATGTCCGCTCCTCCGGCAGCAGTTCATCGTGGAGAAATAAACACTGGCTGCTGACGCCTCGTGAAAGCACCTATGTAGCCGAGTAAGTCGGCTGCGACTCGGTGACCCAGCTCTTTCTGGAGAAGGGAACACCCCGCAGGAGCGGGCAGATGTCGCCTGCGACAGTCCCCGGGTTTGTGCAGCTCCGGGCAGAGCACCTGGAAGTAGCCCTAAAGGGGGCTATACCCACCGGCGGCCATCGCGCCATCTCCTGTCGCTTCCCGGTCCTTACCGCACAGGCCGGCCCGTGACGCCTCAGGCGGTGAAGTCATTTCACTGAACGTTGTCACCACACTCCCTGGGCACAAGCGAAAACAGCCTTTTACTTAAAACCAAGCGGAGCAACACGCCTGCCCTCGGACCCCGTTATCGCTGTCTTTCCTGGAACTGCGAGAGAAAGCGGGGATCGCTCCTCCCCTTGACGGTGCAGCGTCTCCGAGGCCTGTGGCTCGCGTGTGTGCCTGGTTGTTGGGGGACAGCGCCCCCCGCCGCCCCGGAGCAAGTGGCCAGTGAGCGAGCCGCTGCCATTGCTGACGGCCGTGGCCCCGCATCAGAGAACGAGATGGGAACATGACGAGTGCGGCTCGTGTGGGAAATAGGACACTCACCTTCCAGGCCAGAGACGTGGTCGGGAAGTCACACTGAAGAAGCCCACCCGCTTCCTCGGATGTTGCTGACGTGCAGTGAGGACACTGAGAACAGCAAGAGAAAAACACCTCCCTCTGCTGTCTGGTGTGTGCTTCGTAGACCAGGATATAAAACGCCCAGCTAGCCCGGCCCGCATGGGTGAGCCTCGACCTATGAGCCAGGAGGTCAGGGTTCGATTCCCGGTCAGGGCACATGCCTGGGTTATGGGCTTGATCCCCAGTGTGGGGCGTGCAGGAGGCAGCTGATCAGTGAGTGATTCTCTCTCATCATTGATGTTTCCATCTCTCTCTCCCTCTCCCTTCCTTTCTGAAATCAATAAAAATATATTAAAAAATAAAAGTCCTAGCTAGCCCTGACCGGTTTGGCTCAGTGGATAGAGCATCGGCCTGTGGACTGAAGGGTCCCAGGTTCGATTCCAGTCAAGGGCATGTACCTTGTTGTGGGCACATCCCCAGTGGAGGGTGTGCAGAGGCAGCTGATCGATGTTTCTCTCTTATCGATGTTTCTAACTCTCTATCCCTCTCCCTTCCTCTCTGTAAAAAATCAATAAAATATATTTTTTTAAAAAGTCCTAGCTAAATACATTGAGGAAAAAACAGCACGTGTAGGGTTAGGTGGTTCTGCTCCGTGAGCACCAGAGAGCCTTCAGAGCCGGACAGCTTCCATGGGAACAATGCTTTTATGGAACCTCTCCTGCTTCCCTTTTTTTTTTTTTCCTTTCTTTGTCCGGGTTATTTATTTTTTAACTGTTTCCTCTTTGGCGATTAGCGTGTAGCTCTGTCGTTCCGGCTGTAACTCCACAGCCCGTCGCCGGGGAGTTCTGCGTAATTGCCCATCACACGCACCGCATTATCCATCCCGGGAACCGCGCTGAAGGACGGGCGGCGCGGGGCTCCGAGAGGCAGTCTGGTTTGCACTAATGGACCTCACAGGAAGGAAATGCAATTTGAAAGAAGCTGATGCATATGTTCTATTGCCGAATATAATGTTTGATTTAATTATTAACTGTCAGTGATGGAGCGGCCACTCCTGCCCAGGCCGCCTGTGAGTGCCCGGCGTTCTAAGCAGGCCCACCAGGGAGCCAGGGTCTGTCTTTCCATCCATGACTTAACAAAAGAAGACGGTGTCGCCCCAGCCGGTTTGGCTCAGTGGATAGAGCGTCGGCCTGGGGACTGAAAAGTCCCGGGTTTGATTCCGGTCAGGGCTCATGCCCGGATTACGGGCTCCGTCCCCAGTGGGGGGTGTGCAGGAAGCAGCTGATCCATGATTCCCTCTCATCATTGATGTTTCTATCTCTCGCTCTCTCTCCCTCTCCCTTCCTCTCTGAAATCAATAAAAATATTTTTTAAAAAATACGTTCTGAACAGGAGTCCCCAGACACCCAGACAGCCGCACAGGTGTGAGGCCGAGGGCTCACAGGGAAGAGAGGCATCTGGAATGTGCACCCACCCGCCCGCACCTGGGCCGGCCGGATGCGTCTCCAGGGCCTTCCCAGAGCGGGGCCTCCTCTCCCCTGCGGACTGTGGGTGCAGTTCGCATGGGGAAGGACCCCCATCGCCGGCCACTGGGGACCCACTGCTCCGCGTGCAGGCGAGGCAGCCGGATGCTGACGCCACCTGCCAGGCTGGCCACGTTGAAGGCAAGGGGTACGAGTGGGCAGGGTTTCCTGGAAAAGCATCGCATCCCCTGACAGCAGGACTGGCTCTTGGGGGTGGGGAGGGGGGGGAGGCAGAGGTCAGCGCTGTCGGAAGGGACGCGGAGAGATGGTGATGCTCATGCAGAAGTGTCCTAGCTGGGCTCCTGCCTTGAGTTCTGGTCACTTTTTACATTTTAATTCCTCCCTTTTCCCTCCTCAGGGACACTCTGCTCTTTCTCCCCTTCTCACCGGGAGAACTGAAGTTTAGCGGATGGGTTTTCAGAATACGAAAATGTGGGAGCTGGACTCATTAGAATATTCCTCGGAAAACCTCGCTGCCTTCACTTATCCTCTTGACAAAGATAAATGCAAATTCCTACCGACTCACAAACCCGAGTGGCATTTTCTAGATGTATCCCTATAGGTGCCAGACAACCGCAGTGGCATAATAAAGAGGCGGGCGGCGGCGAAGTGAATAGGGGATGTGCTGGGCCATGTATGTGCGGCCCCTAAAGTGCGCTCAGTTCTGAATTTTCATTGGGTCCACCTGCCCTACCATAGAGCACCATCATGTGCCTCATGCATTCCGATATTTAACTGTTTGTTTTTTTATTACATGTATCGGGGTGGCACTGGTCAACATGGACATACAGGTTTCAGGTGTGGGTTTCTGTTACAAGATCTGTATTTTGCACTGTGTAGCCACCACCCAAAGTCAAAGCTTCTCCTAAATACTTCACACCAGCCCCAGCCGGTTTGTCTCAGTGGATAGAGCAGTGATGGCGAACCTTTTGAGCTCGGCGTGTCAGCATTTTGAAAAACCCTAACTTAACTCTGGTGCCGTGTCACATATAGAAATTTTTTGATATTTGCAACCATAGTAAAACAAAGACATATTTTTGATATTTATTTTATATATTTCAATGCCATTTAACAAAGAAAAATGAACCAAAAAAATGAGTTCGCATGTCACCTCTGACACGCGTGTCATAGGTTCGCCATCACTGGGATAGAGCATCGGCCTGCAGACTGAAGGGTTCAATTCCAGTCAACGGCACATGTCCAGGTTGCAGGCTCAATCCCCAGTAGGGGGCGAGCAGGAGGCAGCCAATCAATGATTCTCTCTCATCACTGATGTTCCTCTCTCTCTCTTTCTCTCTCTCTCTCTCTCTCTCTCTCTCTCTCTCTCTCTCTCTCTCTCTCTCTCTCCAGAAGGTGACCCTCTATCTGGACCGCCCTCGCCTACCACTCCCAGGTCGCTTTCTAGACGACCAGGCCTGCGGGTGTGACCCACGTAAATGTCTTTAGACAGGTGTGTGGTCAGGAAATGCTTTCCTATGTCACTGTTAGGACGAGGGACAGTCACCTGTGTTGTTTGGCAGCCCTGGAATTGGCAGGTAGCGGGAGAAGTGATTATCTGCCAGTCGAAGAGTATCGATCGGGGCTATTTTGCTGGTAACATGCGCAACTGACATGATTGGACTTAACACAACACAGGTGTGCGCTTCCGCGAGACGCGCTGGAGGTGCCGTGGGAAAGCCCGTGAGGCTCACGGGGGACCCCCGAGAGGCGTGTGGTCGGTGAGCAGGTTCTGTAAACGAAGACACGACCCGCATGTACGTGCCTCCTCCTTTTGGCCTCGTCTGTTCACGTAAATTAGTTAGAGGAGAGAGGACTTGAAATGAGGTCATCATTTTCTTGGAAATCGCCAGTGCTCTGGGGGCTGAAGAACTGAAACCCCTTCGCCAGCCTGCCGGGCCGGCCCTCCATCAGCCAACGTAAGTTTTAAAACAGAGTCAAGTTCAAGAAAAAGAGAAAAACAGTCAGCATTCCAGAAACCCCGTAAGGCTCTGCGTGGTGAGGAGATGCGTGTCGTTCGGGGGCTTTGCCGGGAGCGGGGAAGGAGACGGAGGGTCTCAGGGCCCCGGGACCGGTGTCTGGGCGCCGCCGGCCGCCTCCCGCCGTAGCGGGGCCTTATCGAGCGAGTGACCTTTAGGAGGTGATTGTTTGTGATCACTCGGTGTGCGGTGTGCGCCGACAGTCGCGGGGAGGAATATTCCAATTTATTTCAAAGGTTACACATCGACATTGAATATGCAGTGCAGCCGCGTTATCATATCCTGTAAGTTTACACAAGGACTCGGCCTGCGTCCTGCCATTGTTTCCCGGCCGCCCGGCGTGTTTGGGTTTCTGTTCTGTGAGGTTTGCTCCTTCTGGTTCCGAAAACAGAACTCAGAGCAGCTGGCCGAGAAGGGGGCACAGCGCTGTTCTTGTCGCTGTGGTTGAAACGACGGAGAATCCGGTTCGAGTGCGAGAGCTGGGGATGGTCTTCGCCACGTATCCCACCCCGAAGTAATAACGTCCAGTTTCCATTTCCGTGGCTCAGCCAGGACCACTGCCATCCAGCCACGTGCTCCTGGGAGTTGAAGTCACAACCCAGACCAGTCGCCCGGGCGCAGCGAGAGAGAACCCGGCTTCCGGGCGGGCAGGAGATGGGCCCCGGGGACCATAGAGGGCTTTAGGGAGAGGCCGCTGTGCGTGTCCCTTCCTGTAGTTTTCCTGGCCATGCGACTCACTGTTTCAGTCCCAAAAGGCTGCTCACCCAGAGCCTTAGCAGGTGACACAGGGCGCAGCATAAACGGGGAGGCTCTTCCGTCTCCTCCTTTGTTCTCAGGTGTCAGATCAGTTGTCCAAGAAACTGCAGGACGGGGTGGCCTGCAGCTACCTCCTGTTTTCTTTTTTAAAATATGTTTTTATTGATTTCAGAGAGGAAGGGAGAGGGAGAGAGAGAGAAGCATCAATGATGAGACCGGGGGTGCGGACTCGGCCATGGGACCCGTTTGAAACTGTTTGTAGTTCATCCAGACGGTCCTGCTTCCCAAGTCCCCGTTCCCCGGGGAGGAGGCACCCCGGTCTCTCCTCGGAAGGCCGGCCTTCAGGGAGCCGTGCGCCTCGCATCTGTGACTCCGGGGGGCCCGGGCGGGAGGTAAAGGGGAATCAGACGTGTGCCCTGTGCATGGGTGACTCTGCTCCTGGGATGACGCCATCGCGGGAGGCTGAGCTCCAGCACCAACGGGGCCGAGGGCCGGGCGGACATTAGGCAAAAATGTGCAGATTGGTCTACTGGTGGGAAGAACTGTTTCTTCACCTGAAAATCCTGCAGGGATTTCCTTTCTGCAAGTTACAAACATAGAGAAAAAACAGGAGAGCTGCCAGCCGGCGGGGCTCAGTGGCTGAGCGTCGACCTATGAACCAGGAGGTCACGGTTGGATTCCCAGTCAGGGAACAGGCCTGGGTTGCCGGCTCCATCCCCAGGGTGGGGCGTGCAAGGGGCAGCTGATCCATGATTCTCTCTCATCACTGATGTTTCTCTCTCTCTCTCCCTCTCCCTTCCTCTCTGACATATATCTATCTATCTATCTATCTATCTATCTATCTATCTATCTATATCATTGTTATTTATTTTAAGAAGAAAACCGAGGTGCGGCCTGTCGCTCCCTTTGAGACGCGCCGCACACCTTGGAGCTCTTCCTTGCCGCCCGGCTTTGAGTGACTCCCCTCCGGCCGGGCTCCTCCTCGGAGATTCCGGGTGAACAGCAGGAGTGTCTCGGGCATCGGTTCACGGAGGAGTCAGTCAGAAGGAAGGCTAACTCAGGGGCTGCCTCGGGGATCCGCCTGGTGGTTCCGACTGCATTTTCCAGGATAATCTCCGTGTCCAGAGGCTGCCGCCTGGTTCCAGTGCTCACAGCTGCCTGCTCCCCCGCACCCCCCCCCCCCCCGCCCCGGGCATCGCCTGTGGAGCGGTTCCTGAGGCTGGAGTCCCCCAGGGAGGCTGTGCAGACCCGGGTCCTTTCCTGAGGTCGGGACTGCGCTCAGGCCAGAATCCAGGGGGGAGGAAAGAGAATTGAAATGACAGGATGGAGGAGGAGGACTGGGGGAAGAGAGAGGGCAGGAGAGAGAGAGAGAGAGAGAGAGAGAGAGAGGAAAAAGATCGTTGACAGGCGCTACTTGGGAAACCATTATTCGTACAGTTATTGTCACTCGATTTCAAATGGCACAATGTGAAATTCATAATGAAGTCTGTTTTAACTGGGAAAAAATCCAGGTTTTGAAAGATCTTTCTATTGTAAAAAATGTGATTGCTGGGATATAGATATGTTTCTCTTTTTTTCTTTCCTTCATTTTAACCTTTGAGGGTAACTTTACTCTAATTATATGAAGTTGTAGTTAGCAGCCATATCCAATTAAAAATGCTAAGCCAGTTTCATCTTGAGAGACACTGACATATCTAAATATATATATATATGAGATAAATTGGTTATTGTCACAGCCGGCCTCTCTGTATCGGGCTTATACAACAGTGCCCTCTAGTGGCTGCTGGGCAGGCCGGCTGGCGTCAGGATTCCAACAGGGGCCTGTTCAAACCCAACCAGTATCACATGGAAATGGGCTCTGTCCTCTTCAAGCTCTGGAGCTGAAGCAATTTAAATAATTATTTGTAATCCAGGCCATCATTTCAAAATTCCTTATTTTTTTCCCAGAAGAGTACAGGCAGTGAGAACTTTTCATGCCTGCAGAAAGAAACCTCATTTTAAGATAATGTTTCTTTTCTAAGATTAGCAAAGAAGAACAAAGGAAAATAACTAAATGACAATAAGAGGCAGGAGTTATTCTGTGCAGAGCGATTCGGAAGAGGAAGCGGGAGCTGGAAGGGGACTGAGCGCCCGCCGTCTGTACACCTCAGTGAGGACTCGCTCCGTCGCCAGCAACCAAAAGCGAAGGGGCTTCGCTGTCTTATTCCCGAAGTTCTGCCGTTCCCCAGTCACCTGCTCTGTCCATTTAGACCAGCGGTTCTCAACCTGTGGGTCGCGACCCCTTCGGCGGTCAAACGACCCTTTCACAGGGTCGCCTAAGACCATCCTGCGTATCAGATATTTACATGACGATTCATAACAGTAGCAACATTACAGTTATGAAGTAGCAACGAAAATAATTTTATGGTTGGGTCACAACATGAGGAACTGTATTTAAAGGGCCAGAAGGTTGAGAACCACTGGTTTATACAGAAATGTAGCTCCTTTGAAACGGAAATTTTCAAAAGCCCCACCATTGTTGTTTTTTCTAGAAGCAGAAGATGTCATTCATTCTGAGTATGACATGTCTGTTTCAGCAAAGCCTCTCACCTTTTATTTCTCTCCAAATACTCAAATCCTGGGAGACCCGTAATGGACATTGCAATGCATTCTGTAATTTTGCCGATTCCCTGGATTTTCTATTGACAAAGGTGGGAAAACTGCATTTGCTTAAAAAGACACAAAAGTTAGGCCCTAAAGCATTTCATCACCAAGATAGGTGGACAGTAACCTGTGGAGCCGCAGTGCAGCACCTGTGCGTGAATGTGTTCATTAAGCGGCTGTGGGCGCCTCCAGGCCCAGACCTTGCCCGCGGGTTTTGAAACACTCGAAGATTGGCTGTTGTTTTAAAGCTCTTTTGTTTCAGAGAAAGAAAAAAAGAAAGAAAAAACAAGCAGGCACATGAAGGCTGTTGATAAGTATAACGTTTCTATTTTTCAAGTCTCTGGTTCTAGTTTCATATTCCAGAGCCTCTAAATGAAATGATTTGGGGCGGGGGGGGGGGGACAGTGTGATGTCTCTAATAGTGTCGGACCATTTGCTCTGAGAAGCTACGGGATGCTGTCAAAACAGATGCTTCTCGCCCTTTGGACGCACCGGTGTCTCCTCGCTGCTGAAGGTGCGGAGAGCACAGCTGGGTGAGACACCCCCCATGACACGGCGCGTGAACTGTGACGCCCGGCTGCGCGGATGTGTTAGACGGGACATTCTTGCCCGAATGCGCGTCCACATTGTTAAGAAAACACAGGGCGTCCCCAAAAGGCACACACACTTCCGCAGCGGAGAGCTCCGTTGTGGAGATGAAATGCCTTTTAATAAACCCGCCTTTATCACTATTCAGAGTGTGCGTGTGCATGTTTGGAGGGCGCCCTGTACTTCATTTGCCAAGTGGAGGTCATGCGAACACGTAGTGCCTTCGACCATTTATGCGACCGTTTCTCTTCTCAGTCCGTAGGAAGGGCTCGGCTCTCCCCTGAGACTGTGTGATTTTGCCTTTACCTGTGACCGCTGTGGGACCAACAAACCAAGTAAAAATCCCATCTGCCTTCTGGGTGTAACTTTTATTGAATATTAATTCAAAATGAGGGTTTTTGCGTGTTTTAAGATACAAGATTTGCATTGATTGGCTTGTAATTCACATGTAAAATTCACTCGTTCTCGGTAACATAAAACCCGTCTTAGGTCAGAGTGCCATATTTTAAAACCTATTTGCGGGGTGTGTCTATTTGAAACACTGAGTTTTAAATGACGATACTTGTCAATTACTGTAATAGAAATGTGCACATTATCTGGGCCTTTAAGGGAGAAAGCAGATCTAGGATTTTGATGTCACCAGAAGGAGATCGATTCTCTCTAATATGCGCAGTGTTTCATTTTGCAGGATAAGTGAGTACTTTGCACTCATTCAAAATTAAATTTGCAAGTCATGGGATTGAACTGGCAGCTGAGCGCCGAGGCCCCGGGTGGGGTGTTTCTGCTAAATCTTCTCGATCCATCAATATTTATTGAGTACCTACCGGAGGCTCTCAGAGGCACTGGGCTGGGACAGGAACTGGGACACGTGCTCAGTGACCTTCCCGAACCTCAGTTCAGTGGGAGAGACAACGCGTACATCAGTGAGAAATCAAATGGCAGTGCGAGCCCTTGCTGGTTTGGCTCAGTGGGTAGAGCGTCGGCCTACGTGGACAGAAGGTCCCAGGTTCAATTCCAGTCAAGGGTACATGCCCCGGTGCAGGCTCAGTCCCCAGTAGGGGGCGTGCAGGAGGCAGCCAATCAATGATTCTCTCTTGTCATTGTTTCTCTCTCTCTCCCTTTCCCTTCCTCTCTGAAATCAATGAAAATATTGTTTTTAACTGGCAATGCAAGATTTAAGTAAGAGTTCAATTCGATAATAGACATGTCGAAGAGACGTCCATGCTCGTTTATCATAGGAACCATCCAGACACGGAGAGCGCCCCCTCCTGGGGAGGAGGGGTATTTGTGATACATCCCGGAGCACAGATTCCTCACACAGGTCTTCATAGGGCAGTTGTGACTGACGGTCCGTCCCCGGCTGCTTCCCACGGTGCTTTAGGGACGGGTGAAGGTCAACACTCTCGAAGCCAGTGTGTCCCTGGAGGCGAATGGAATATGCCTGCGTGATATGAGAACATCGGCTTCCTCTCCCTGCCTGTCCCTCTGTAAATGCCACTCGGGATCAGGAGCAGAGCCCGCTGCTTTGCATCAGGAGACGCGAACGGCATTGCTGACACCGTGACAGGACCCTGGCCGCGGGCGCCCAGGAATCTGAGGGACTGGACAGCAGCCAGTCATCGGCCTCAGCATCGGTACCAGGCACTCTTTCTAATTATAGATGAGTTTTGTTGTTGTTGTTGTTTTAACATATTTTTATTGATTTTTTTTTTTTAGAGAGAGAAGGGAGAGGGAGAGAGAGAGAAACACCTATGAGAGAGAAACATCAACCGGCTGCCTCCTGCTCGCTCCGTTCATAGAGATCGAATGAACTTCTGGACGGTGGAGACCATGTCTTTGTAAAGCTTAATTAAGAATGTAAGCTTTTATGTCATTGATTTTATAAGTACGCCATCATCCTGGAGTCATGAAGTGTGGGTGCTGTAAGCAGTGAGCACTGTAACTGGAGTAAACATTCCACTCACTAAAACCAGGCAAACCCGTCTCTGCTGTTACAGGTCCAGAGCGGGGTCCACAGGAGCCTGGCTCTGGGCTTCGCTCCGATCTCCCTTTCCTGGGTGACTGGCCCCAGTCCCTTCTCCTAGTGGGTGCCTCTCCGCACGTGCAGCTGGAGTGGGGGCAGCGTCCCCCCGGGGGCAGCGTGTGAAGAGTTCAGTGTTACCACTCGGGGGAAATGCCTGCGTGGTGCCTGCAGTGCGATTCTAACTGGGGCTGCCATGAACAGTTGGGGTGACCAGAACCGCTGAACGGGAGGTCTGGGGAGAAAGAAATGCCGCCAGGTGAACGGGAGGTACTGCGATCTGGGGTCCGTTCGCTTTGACGCCGGATGTAGGTGGAGCGTGACCATCTCTAACCTCTGCTGACACTAAACACGCAGTGCAGCCCGCCGGGCACAGGACACGGGCCCAGGCCGCACCCTCTCCGGGCGCCTCTCGCTTCCTTCTTCACGTCGCAGCCTTGCTCACAGCCCTGGAATGGCCAGTTTCCCACTCAACCCAGAAGGAAGGACCCCGGGCCTCCCAGGGGTGTCAGAGGGGCCCCTCAGAGCCCTCTGTCCATGCTGGGGGACATCACCCAGACGGACGGACGGCAGGTCCTCTCCGGGCGGAAGAAAGACGAGAACCATCCATCTCCTTGGCCTGCGTC
The DNA here is from genome assembly GCF_000147115.1 of Myotis lucifugus. Lineage (NCBI taxonomy): Eukaryota > Metazoa > Chordata > Mammalia > Chiroptera > Vespertilionidae > Myotis > Myotis lucifugus. The sequence goes on along the minus strand of NW_005871592.1, from coordinate 59,445 downwards.
CGTCTTCGCAGCCGCCATGCCTTTCCGGGCGATGCTTTTCCAAATGTCACGTCAAAGTGAAGCTCGGGGGAAAGTTCCCCTGTGCGTGGGATCTCCATGGCAACCCCCACGGTCCCCATCAGCCGGGCCCTGCGCCCTCTCCTGGGAGCTCACTGTTCAGCCTGTGCAGCCACGCTGGACCCTCCTCCGTGTGAGCCTCCCCTCGCCCCGGGAAGTTAAACACGGAGGAGAGGCTGGGAACTAGCGCAGGACACAGACCTGCAGGTGAACTAGCGCAGGACACAGACCTGCATGTGAACTAGCGCAGGACACAGACCTGCAGGTGAACTAGCGCAGGACACAGACCTGCAGGTGAACTAGCGCAGGACACAGACCTGCAGGTGAACTAGCGCAGGACACACACCTGCATGTGAACTAGCCCAGGACACAGACCTGCAGGTGAACTAGCCCAGGACACAGACCTGCAGGTGAACTAGCGCAGGACACAGACCTGCAGGTGAACTAGCGCAGGACACACACCGCTCCAATGCCGAGGGGATGGGGACCTACCCCTTCCCTCCCTGGTTTCCAACTTGTGCGCTGACCAAGTACCCAGCGCCTCCGGCCGAGCAGAGCAAAGGGCGCGGAACTCGCCTCCTTCCTAACGTGGCAGCAAAGGTTATCACAGAGGCATAGCACCCAACGGGGTGTGCGTGTGCGTGTGCGTGTGTGTGCGCGCACGTGTGTGTGTGCATTTGCACGCGCATGTGTGTGCGCGTGTGTGTGTGCGCGTGTGTGTGTGTGTGTTCAATAGCTAGGAAATGAGTCTCTTAGGTCTTTCCTAACCAAAAAAGCATTATATTTGGGGAGGGTGGTGTGTGCAGGAGGCAGCCCATCAATGATTCTCTCTTATCCTTGATGTTTCTCTCCCTCTCCCTTTCTCTCTGAAATCAATAAAAATATATTTTTTAGAAATAAAGAAAACACTTTTTTCAAAGTCACTCCTTCCTGGCACTTATTCATCTGAGTCCAACTCTCATCCCAGGCTGGTCCTGTCATTTTTCCTATCAGGGGCAAGGGACAAGCCAGAGTCGTCTCACCCGCATTACCAACTGTCACCATCACCAAAGGAGGCCGCCCGGTGGCTCAAGAGACAGACAAAGTCCTCGGGCCAGGCGCCTCCCCCATCGTGTGACTCCTTGGAACTGTGTACAGAGCACACTACGTGATGGAAAGCTCAGCATTCAGCCCGGGGCTGCAGCCCTTACCCAAACAGGGAGGGGCGGGGAGGGAGGAGCTCCAGGGTCTGCACTGGACCTCTAGTGGCTCCTGAGGGGGCAAGCACGCACGCCTTCCAGATTATTCCTGCACAGTTGCTCCTGCATTGTATAGTTCTTACTTATCTCTGTTGTTGAAAGTTATACAGATGCTCCCCTTTTTCCCCCTGTGACCCCTCCTTGCCTCCACCCCCCCCACCCCCAAGCCTTCATCACACGATTGTCTGTGTCCGTAAGTTACCCGTATACGTATCTACTAGTAAGTTCTCATTTTTAAAAGCTTTGTATTAGAGAGTTTTGCTTTGTGGTAAATCTAGTCTTTTCTTTCTTTTTTTATTGTTTTAAAACAAGAACTCTCAAACAAGTAATACTATACATGAAATGGTTTTTAAGAATATTCTTCCAGAGTTGCAGCCAGTGTTTGTTTGGACGTCTCCTTTTCATGGGAAATGCCTGAGAAGGGGGCCTTCGGAAACAGGGGACGTGTGAGCACTGAGGGGCCCTCTTTCAAAGCGTCATCTACAGGCACTAATTGAAGTCAGCTGTGCGCTTAGTACAACTGAATCACATGTTCTTCAGGTCGCCCAGTAAGTCGTGTGAACATCTTGCGTGTGGCAGTGCAAGGGAACACATGCTCATCCGGCACGGAGCACTTAACCCGTAAATAAATGACCCTGAAAGGGAGCCGTGCCGTCTTTCCCAGCAACGGCTGCTACAGATCTATCCTCGTGATCAAGGAATACAGGCTTGAACGACAAATATGAATTCGAAGATTAATTAAACACTCCGTGCGCATAGCATTGTTACCTGGAATTTACAGAATCGGTGAGAGAGAAGATAACCCTGTAGATGTGCAACCTTACGTCGGTTGACATAGTTTTTAGATAAAAAAGAGATTTGAAACCACTTCTAGTGCCTAAAAGTAATCGAAATCTATTCTTTTCCAAAACAAGTATCTACGGGATTCATTTGACTTTGGAGTGAGGCCTTTGTTTTATACGAGAAAACAGCGATTTTATGAAACGTTTGATGTTTCCTCTCTGGCCTTGAAACACATACAGCCACGCCATCGACGCCCTGTCCCAGCCCACGGCCAGCCGCCCTGAGTGCTAACTGCCATGGAGATCAATTCTCTTCTTTAACCTGCACACCCACCCCCTTCACTCCTCCGTTCCTTCGCCCGGGTATTTATTCCGCTGCTGCAGGCAGGGACGCATGGAGATGAAGCTGTAGGCATTCATTACTCTGTGCTTTTGCCTCGTGCCTAACATCTTCACTTGTGTGTTAGGAAGTAAAGCTGTCATCACAGACTGTTCCTCATGTGGTCTTGACCTCCTGGTGATTAGATGTTACGAGGGTTTGGCATGAAGATACCAACTAGCGCCCAGCGGCGTGGCTCAGTGGCTGAGCGTCAACCTCTGAACCAGGAGGTCATGGTTGATTCCTGGTCAGGGCACAGGCCCGGGTTGCAGGCTTGATCCCCAGTGTGGGGCGTGCAGGAGGCAGCCAATCGATGATTCTCATCATTGATGTTTCTCTCTCTCTCTCTTTCCCTCTCCCTGCCTCTCCCACGTTACAAATAATTTTCTCAAATAGCAAAAGCCATACATTCCACACCGTTCATAGCCTCCGCCACATTGGCCAGGGCTGGTCACCAACCTGAAACAGTGCTGTGACAACGGTAATAACATGATAATAGTATCCAGCGTGCACTGAGGGTGGCCATTGCTGGGCAGTGTGCCGAGGGCTTTATGTGAATGGCAGCGTCTTCATCACCGGGACAACTGCACCTTTAGATGAGCAAGGGGGAGTTCATGGGGTGACGCCCAGCTACTGGGGCTGTGGCAGGCGGTAGATCGAAGCAGTCTGATTTATTTCTGTTATCATTTCAGGAAAAACAAATGCATGCACTTATATTTCTTTCCTCAGCTATAATGTTGTGATTAGATTTTATTTTTTCAGGGCACTTGGAGTATTGTGAAGACAGACATGGCAGAGGAGAGAGACTGAGGTCTCACGGACTCATTAGGGACTTCCGGCCCTACAACCTCAGCCTTTTAGAAATTGAATATAGGTCACTTCTCCCTGGTTCGTAGATGCCTTTTGATAAGCAATTAAAACATTGGGCTAGCCCTGGCTGGTGTTGCTCGGTGGTTAGAGTGTTGGCCCGCACACCACAGGGTCTCAGGTTTGATTCCCAGTCAAGGGCACAGACCTGGGTTGCAGGTTCAATCCCCAACCCCAGTCTGGACACGTGGGGAGAAGCAACCCAATAGTTGTGTCTCTCTTACATCGATGTCTCTCTCCCTCTCTCTCTGCCTCTCTCCCTCTCTCCCTCTCTCCCTCTCCCTCTCCCCCTCCCTCCCTCTCTCCCTTCCACTCTTTCTAATCAATGGAAAAAATATCCTCTGGTGAGGATTAAAAAAAATATATATATATACATCTGGTGAGGATTAAAAAAATATATACATATATATATATACATATAGCTAAAAGATTCTCAATTTCTCAGAAAATAGATGTGCTTTATAAATGTGGTAACATTAATATCTCTTAGTGGGTCCACCTAAAATAATTCCTGCCAGAACATGTCCTTGATCATTTGTGCTTGTGCTAGACTCAAAGACACTTTAAGCATTTTCACTGTATGAAAGAGGTATATCCATTTTGTTTAAATAACCACAATAACATCAGGTTCTTCAAAGAAAACCCTTCTCGAAAATTCATTATTTAATTTTGTTAATTTAATTCAACTGACTGTGGAACAGAGCTTCAGAAATAATTAGATAAAGCTGAACAAAATGCCATTTTGGTCTTCTCTGTTTAAAAAAAAAAGAAATCAGTTCTAAATCCAATAATGCCTCCGGCCTGTTTGAATTCTCTGTCACATCAATAAATGTATAATCCATTAAACACAGAAAACATATTTCCAGAGGAGACAGTCACATTTATTTCCTTGGCGTGGCAGCATTCTGAATTGCCTGAGACACGGGACAGAGGCCAGATGACTTGGCATGTTCTAGAAGGAACCAAGAGATCATCAGTTGACTATAAGTAAATAAACGTTACAAAAAAATAATATATTTCTCCCAGCTGGCGTGGCTCAGTGGTTGAGCATCGATCTATAAACCAGGAGGTCTCAGTTCGATTCCCGGTCAGGGCACATGCCCAAGTTGTGGGCTCGATCCCCAGAAGGGAACGTGCAGGAGGCAGCCGATCAATGATTCTCTCTCATCATTGATGTTTCTCTCTTTCTCTCCCTCTCCCTTCCTCTCTGAAATCAATAAAAAATGTATTCTTAAAAAAAGTAACGGATTTCATATTTTAGGGGTGGCCGCCACCCTTCCCCCCTGCATTGGGCCACCGAGGGAAATGGTATAGTTCTGCTGATAATGAAACTCTCACCCCGGTGGGAAGTCCTGGCTTTCGGTACCTCGGGGCCTAGTTTATCTATGGATTCGATAACTCTGCACCTTTAAGCTGCTCTTTCCAGGGCAGAGTCTGCCCTCTGAGCGTCATTGGGCAGCATCCATGCTGACTCAGAGGGAATCAAATGCTCTCGAGGAGACCGCTCACCCATTCATTTTTCTCCAGGCATCAGGTCTGACGTGGTACCTGGAAGGAGGTAGCTGACCACGTGGTCCCTCGCAGGAGCCCTGGGAGGGGCAGCTCTCGGGGTCCCTGCAGCAACAGCCTCCTTACATTCGGGTGACTGGCCTGCCTCCCTCCCAGGCCCTGCCCGCCGGGGCTGCATTTAGGAACGCCCTGCGCTGGCAAACACCGTGAGGCTCACAGCTTGGAAACAGGAGCAGGGTTTCTCCTTGGGCGTCATACTCACTTATTACTGGCTCATCCATATTCAGCGCGCGTTTCTCCAGGGAGCTGGGGGCATCTCATAGACTTGAAATAGCTCGTGGGCCTACATCCGTGCCGCCGTCTGTAGAGCTCAGTTACTTCGAGAATAAGGAAAACATTCTGAGTGTGGAGAGCCGGTGGCCGCTATTAGGAGAAGGAAAGGAGTTCAGTGACCACAGGAAATGCTCAGGGAACTTCTGTTTCTTGTTTTGTTGTTTCCTATGGAGTGAACTGAGTGGTTGAGTTCAAGACACGCATTAACCCAGTACTACAACCTATTTGGAAAGGCTAATTAATAAATGCTACTGGCTGACTACTGGATTATATCTGATTGTATAAAGGGTGTGAAATGTCTTTTACCTAGATTTCCTCCCACTAGTTATCCCCAAATCTCCAGCCTACTTATCCCTGAGTCTCCAGCCTAGTTATCCCTGAGTCTTGCTGACGCTCTCATGGGGCGATGAGGTCTTGGGTGCTAGCTTTGCCTTTGCGCCCCAGCGCCTGGCACAGACAGGTGCTCAGTAAGTCCGGAAGGAAGGGAAGGAGGGAGGGAGGGAGGAAGGAAAGGAAGAAAGGGAGCAAAGAAACACCTCTCGTAGGATTGGAGAGGATCTGGACCGTGAGCACCTGGCACAGGGCTGGGCACGGAGCAAAGCCCACTCCCTGCTGGCTCCACCTGAGCCTGGGCCCCAGCACCGTCTGCCTCCTCCGATTTGGACCCGGCTCAGGAGTCGTCTCCACACCCGCAGGCCTGTGTCTGCTGCCCATTAGGATGTGAGGTCATGACACCAGGATGCAGACTGCACTTGACTTCATAGGGAGCTAGTGTGTTTGGGAGAATTAGGAGAAAGGCCTCCATTTTCCAAAATCCAGGACCAGGCAAGCTTGCCAGGCCTGAGGGCTGACCTTGAGCAGGGGTTTTCCAATGGTTTTCCCCCTGAGTACTTGCTGCAAACAACGCCTTACCTGAGGCCATTATGTAAAACAGATGGAAGCTAAGCTGCTTGGGGCGAAGTGGGCGTGTTGAGGGCTCCAGGGAGATGGGACCAGCGTCCCCTTTCCCCTGTAGCTCTGGGTCCCGGGAGATGGGGGCTGGGGTGGTCGTGGCGGTGGGATGGGGCAGCCGGGGGGGGGGGGGGGGGGGGGGGCGCTGGGGAGAGTCCAGGGCTGACATTTACTAGCGGCACAGAAGGGCTTCAGTATCTTCAGAACTTCCTGTTCATGCCCGTGATGCTGGGCCCACGAACTCACCTTCCACAGCAAGTCAGTCTATACACACAAAGGTGAAAACACATCCTTGGAGAAAACCGTAATGACTTCAGCCTTTGATGTTCTCACAGTTTCTTTCTTTTAACCTTGAAGGGATATTTTAGGGGAAGTATCTCTTGTCTAGAGAAATATTTCTATGAATCCAGCAATTCCATCAACTTCTCTTTCTTTTCTTTTGTGAAATTCTAGTAAAATTAAATTTAAAATTATATCCGAAATACGATTGTTATGATTTTATAAAAGTACCTCTGCCCATCGGTTCCTTAACCAGGCTTCTCTTTGTGTGTCTGCACATTAAGTTTGTGGACGGAAGGGGCCACATGCTGACCTGACCAGCTCAGGGGAGGCCTGCATGGGGTCTTGCAAACTCGGAGACCTAAAGTCACCACAGGATGGTCTGAAATTAAACTTTAACTAAAGCAGTGATGGTGGGCAGTTACATCCTAGGCCGGTATCTTCTCTGACAAGGTCAACCTTTACCTTAACTGAGCCTATCTGTCTTTTTGCATCTATGACAACATACCCTTGAAATGTCTGGGTAACTTGTAACTTCCCTTTTTCTGGAGCCCCTGGGGCACAACCAAATGTGCTGGGCGCCAGGACAGATGCCACAGATTCCTTCATTATCATGTTAATTGTTCCTGCACTGACCTAAGTGTGTGTCCATCATTTTACTTCTTATCCAATCCCAGGGGTTTCTCTCCCCACCACCCCTTTGCTTTGTCCCGCCTCTCTAGTCTCTCACCAATTGATTTCAGGTGATGCACTTACTTCCCTTTCCTTTGATTGCAAATGTATAAATACACATGTAACCCGCCAATCTCCAGAGCATTTTCTCAACTCATTGAGGTTCTGCTTCCCGCCATATGTCAACAGTTTGGCTCAAATAAACTCACAAAAATTCTTTACAGGTTTCAGTGGCTTTTTATGTTAACAAGTTGTCCAAAATGACGTTCACCGAATGTGATTGGTTATGCTGGCTGCTGGGGTTGGGTTGTTTTTTCACTCCCATCTTTGGGATTTCAGCATGTTTTTCGAATTCTTTATAATGGACAGCTGCCAGTTTTTATTTTAGTGTGATTTCTTTTTTCTTAAAAAGAAATACAGGAAGAAAACAGTACACTCTGGGGAAGGCCATGAAAGACAGAGAACTATAAGGAGATGCAAATCAACCTCTCATTACGCAAATACAAGCACAGCTTCAGGACTTCCCACAGCACCTGCCTTCCGCCCTGAGCTTGCTGCCTCGCCTTGGGCCTGGGGAAGTGTTATTTTTCTTCCCACGGCGGTTGGTCTCCAATTCTAGGTTGTTTTGGCCAGTCTTCCACGTGCAGTTTTATATTGCTTTCTGCGGAACGTTTTTAAAATTCCCTTCAAATCTGAAAACAACAGTTGTTTTTAGAAGAAGGATTCCTTGGGGTTTAAAGTCATGGTTTGTCACTCTGTCACCAAAGAGAACCGTCCAGGGCGGCCTGCTCTCTCAGGTTTGCTTCTGACGTTGTGTTCGGGGCTTTTTTGGCTGTTTCGTGTCTGAGTCCTGTGCTAAGAGCTGTATTTCTCTGCCGAGTTTCAGAACATCTCGAAGGAGAAATGAAGCATGTCTTTGGAAAGAACATATTTTGTTTAAATAAGTGGAAGAAAGTGTTCTTTGGCCACGATAGGTTGAGTCCTAGTTTAGAATTCCCATTGCAGAGATTTTTTTTTAAACATATTTTATTGATTTTTTACAGAGAGGAAGGGAGAGAGATAGAGAGCTAGAAACATCGATGAGAGAGAAACATCGATCAGCTGCCTCCCGCACATCTCCCACTGGGGATGTGCCTGCAACCCAGGCACATGCCCCTGACCGGAATCGAACCTGGGACCCTCCAGTCCGCAGGCCGACGCTCTATCCACTGAGCCAAACCGGTTTCGGCCCATTGCAGAGATCTTATTTATTTTTTTTGCTATTTTTCATCTGAATGTAAAGATATATTTCTCATAAGTAATTTTTTTAAAAAGCATTCATTAGATTTCCAGGAAAAAGATGTTAGTTTCACTGAGCCCAGCGGTGGTGTCGCCATAATCTCCAGTGAAACAGAAGGGTCATGTGGGTTATCTAAGGTGAGTGTGTTAGGTCGGAGAGAGCCCAGGATCGGATACGTGCAGACATGTGACGAGATAATGGACTCCCCCTGGCATTTCTAACAGATCAGCATGCCAGACACAGATACTGGCTTCTTCCTGAATACCTTGCTGACCCCCTGCAGCTGAAACTTCCTCAGCTGAATACCTCAGCTCATGTCCCCGCCCCTCACCCAACTGCAGTATAAAAAAAGCGCCCCCCTCCCTGTTGGCTTGAATCCACAGTGCCCTGTCCTTGGGGGTACATGGGTCTCCCGGGGATGCAGAATAAACTTTCCTTCCTTCCTTCCTTTTCTGATCAACTCTCTTTATTTCCTTCGCCGCCTCCTGAGCCACCTAACTTAACAGAGTGTGAGGCGCTTAGGGGAAGGGCCCGTGGGTCAGCCTGGTTCTGAATGAGTATCCGCACACCCCACTTCCCTGCCCAGCAAAGGCCCCCAACATCCCCTTCTTACACCTTTCCTTCCACCTTGTTCTTGGTGTTGCCTCGTCTTTGGGTCTCCCCCTGAGCAGGAGCCTTCTCACACGCTGGACCCAGCCTGTAGGCACCTTTGAACATCAAACATGTGATGCCTGGATACAAAGCTTACATTCATTTCCGAAGCAAGCGGGTGCCTCAGGGAGTGGGATTCCAGTGTGGGCGACACCAAGCTTGCTTCAAAGATGTTACCGCCCTGGCCGGTGTGGCCCAGTAGATAGAGCATCGGCCTGCGGACTGAAAGGTCCCAGGTTTGATTCTGGTCAAGGGCATATGCCTGGGTTGTGGGCTCAATCCCCAATAGGAGGTGTGCAGGAGGCAGGCAATCCATGATTCTCTCTCAACATTGATGTTTCTATCTCTCCCTCTCCCTTCCTCTCTGAAATCAATAAAAAATATATATTAAAAAAGTGTTACCAACATTTTTTTGCCTGAAAAAAAAAATATATATATATATATATATATATATATATATATATGTATATGTTTATAAGCAGGTGTATTGGTAATAATTTTTATTCATTTAACAAGTATAGTTTGAGTATTTGCTATGTGTCAAACAGTAGTCTAGATATTAAAACACAACAAAGAATAAATCAGAGCAAGGTCTCTCTCCGAAGAACTTGCATTCTACTTGAAGAAGACAGGCCACATCATCAATACGTTCTAGGCGTGTGAGGAGGGGTAGAGGACGATAGGGAACAGCAGGCTGAGAGGAACAGAGCGGCCCCGGGAGAAGGGCGCGTGTGGGCGGGGATGATGCAGGGCAGGAAAGGATGGTGGGTGAGCCACGTGCACCATCCTTCCTGGAACAGAGACCACCGCTTCCGATGGGATCGCTCATCTTCTTCATTCTGTTTAATTCTCTCACCGGCTCTCCCCGGCGGGTCCTGGGCTGTCCAAAGCCTGCGACGGACTGGTCTGCTGACGGACACTTATGTGTTCATTTGTTTTTCTAGCAGCGAGTCCCTAGGAACCTCCTATTTGGTACAGAAAATGGCCTCACGCGGATGTTCCCTCAACACCCTCTCAAGGCCCCTCCTGCTTCCCAGGGGCCTCCCTGCCCGTGCCTGGACCTCCGGGCGGTGCTTGCTCTTTCAGGCTTTGCCTCCTGTGCCCCCATTCCCGGGCCATCAGGACTCTGATCTCATGCCACTGACCGGCTCTTCCTCTGCCCTCTCCTACCCTCTCAACTGCCCCAGCTTCCTCTGGTAAGGCTGGGTGATCTGGTGACATTCCCACCCCTGTCCTCCGTCTCGGCAGCCCACCCGGTTCTCGGCCCTGCCAACGCTCACGGACTGGCCCAGCAGGGTGTTGGGTCAGAGTTTGTAGAAACAAACTGGTACTGGCCCGGTGACTTGTATTTAAACTACAGGTGGTGTTGGGAACGTGAAATGCAGGCACGAGTAGCAGCCTGCAGGCAGAAATCCCAGAAGCTGTTCCCTGGTTGTCTGGTTGTCTGGTTGTCTGGTTGTCTGGTTGTCTGGTTGGCTGGTTGTCTGGTTGTCTGGTTGGCTGGCTGAGAGCAAAGGCCTTCCCCAAACCCTCCCTCCGTGGCACTTAGCAACCTCGCTTTGCCCTTGCTTTTGAGTAACGCGTTAAGATCACGATAAAGGCCAGGACCAGTGAGCCTCACAGTACGTGCCCAGTGACTCCACTTTTGACATTTTAGGAATCAACTGGTTCGTTAAAAGCAAATTCACTCATTTCTAAAATAAAATATTTTAGAAAGAAGGAGTCACCGGCTGTCCTAGGTGACTTTGCACTTTTCTCCTGGAGGAAGGGAAATACTAGACTCGCCTTAACCCATCCTGGGGTTTCTGTGACGCCTCAAGGACAGCGGCCCTTCAAAATGGTGCCATCGCGCTGGGGCCTTACAAAGCCACCTGATGCCTCTCACTCTCGGTTCCTTCCCCTTTAAAACGTGGGAGATGGACAGCGGGCTTTTAAAGAACCGTTTCTCCCCTAAATCTCACAGATGCATGGCTGTTAAGTGTGTCACAGCGGCATTCATGCTTTGTCAAATGTATTATTTAAGGCTTCCTTGTTTTCTATGCAACAGTCAGTTCAGCTTTTAGAGAATTAATCATGTGAACTGGTGTTTATGACTTTTAAAAATCCTTACTATTGAATGGCTGCAGTTTTGAAATGGATAGAAATCCGATTGCTAAGTGCCTTTATGCCTCTTAAGAATTTAGGATGAATTCTGATCTTGGGAGGGAGTTCGGGAAAAAGCACGCGTTACCGGCACTGGGAGGACATGGCATGTTGCTTGCGTTTCAGATCGTGCCAGTGATCAGAAAAGGAGATCTGAATTTTTAAAATGCACTCAAAAGCTGAAAGTTGAAAACCTAATTAATTTGTAAAGTTGAAGACTATTTTTTATAGATTTGTAAAATTGCAATTCTACTCATCTTTATATGACTCACTTGAATGTTTATGATAACTTACATTTTAATATCTTCTTTATAAGATCATCTTTCCAAGTCACCTTAAACTTTTGTGAAATTTGTGTGTGTTGGTATGTAAGGAAAGAAATAAACAGATTTCAAGAATTCCACTCAATTACCCAAATCAGGTTCTGTGGTCACTTTTTGTTTGTTTGTTTTGTTAATCCTCACCTGAGGATATTTTTCCATTGATTTTTAGGGAGAAGAGAGAGGGAAAGACAGAGAGAAACTTCGATGTGAGAGAAACACATCGACTGGTTGCCTCCTGCAGGAGCCCCAACTAGGGCCCGGCCAGGGAGGAACCTACAACCGAGGTCCGTGCCCTTGACCGGAATTGAACCCCAGACCCTTTGGTCCGCAGGCCGATGCTCTATCCACTGAGCCAACCCAGCTAGGCTGTGGTCACCTTTGGCATTAACTTTTTTCTGTATCTCTATATCCAACCAAATAATCAAAGGCCCCTGTGCTATTCTCTCAGCGCCTTCCCAGCCTGTCTTTTACATCAGTCTGCAGTGGCTCCTTTGATTGCGCACTGAGGTGTCTAAATAAGTGATGGAGAACCTCCTAACTGATCACCTGGCCTCCAGTGGCTCCTGCTCTAAGCTTTTCTTCACAAACATCCAGAGTGAACGCTCACTAAAGAACAACACAAAAGCAACAGTTCATTACTGTCTGCTCTCCTGCTCAGTGTCACACAGTAGGTCTCCTGCTTCAGAACCCAGTCCCAACTCTGTACAGCAGCACCTCAAGCAGTGGTTCTCAACCTTCCTAACGCCGCGACCCTTTAATACAGTTCCTCATGTTGTGGTGACCCCCAAACATAAAATTATTTTTGTTGCTACTTCATAACTGTAATTTTGCTACTGTTATGAATCGTCATGTAAATATCTAATATGCAGGATGTATTTTCATTGTTACAAATTGAACATAATTAAAGCATAGTGATTAATCACAAAAACAATATGTAATTATAGATGTGTTTTCCGATGGTCTTAGGCGACTCCTGTGAAAGGGTCGTTGGACTCCCAAAGGGGTCGTGACCCACAGGTTGAGAACCACTGACCTAAAGGCACCTGAGGACTTGCTTCCTGCTGGCCCCGCCTCCCAGCCCCTTCCCCTCGTCTCTGCGTGGAGCCCCCTGAGGCTGCCTCTCAGACCCGCTGAGCTGTTCTGATTTCCACAGGAGGCCATGCTCAGCTTTCCCTGGCTGCACTGCCCTTCCTTGGCCCTGCAGAGCCAGAGCAAGCTGCCCTTGAATTAATAACGTATCGGGTAGCTTTTTAAAAAAAATCAATGAATATTGGCTAGTAGCCCAGCTCTATGAGCAAGGCCATGGTGGCGGTAGGTGCCAAAATGCACTTAAGAGAACCCTGTCCAGGGAGCTGGGTAGGACTGAGAGAGAGCAGACACCTCTCAGCCCCTCCTGGCCTAAGACAAGAGAGTTGTAGCAAATCCAGGAAAGAACCCCCTCTTCTGGCCCTTCTACAGTCTGGAGCTCAGATTATTGGGGGACGCCTCGTGGTTAGGTGGCCAATGAAAGGTCGGGGTTGGGCCGGGGTCACACAGAACAGACTCAAGGCTCAGTGTCATCAAAATGATACCTTATTCCAGGCACCTGGGTGCAGGTGGTCTGACTGGCGAAAGAGCCAGCGGTGACTTGGGGAGGGAGGGAGCAGGCTTTTATGCTCAGGGAGAGCTGCAGACAGGGCTCTGCTTGGCCCAGGACCACACCCCCAGCGTAGTTTTACGACCTTGCCCTTTGTCCTCCTGCTGGCGCCAGGCGTCCTTCCTGTCCTTTCTGGGGGGCTGAGCAGGGCTGATGGTCCTCAGGAATCTGTTAAACAGCCACTCAAGGGGAGCTTGTGTGTGCCAGGCTGCGGCTCATGGACCGAGCTCGCCCTTGACTTCTGTGAGGCTGTCAGGCTCAGGCCTGTGTTCTCCGGTTACCCCTCCAGCCAACAGCCTGAGCGACGGCCGCTGGCTGGAGGGGTCCCGGCCTCTCGCTGGCAGGAGGCACCTGTTCTTGTTCATAAAGGTGGACTCGAAAGGCTGAGTTTCCGACAGCCTCCGCCACCCTCACCCCCCGACAGGGTCTGTCCGAAGCGGAGAAAATGATCAGTGTGGGGTCGGTGCCCACCTGATCTCCAGAGAGAGAAATGGGTCCGTTACGTAGACTAAAGCTCAGTTCTGTTTTAAAGCCCGTGTCACAGCGGATGGATTACCAACATCCCATCACCGCTCGGCTTCCCGGCACGGGAGGCCCAGTCCCTTTCCTGGAGAGAATACGCGGACTTTACCGGCGGCCGCGGGAGAACAGTGATGACTTGGGAACAAGAAGCTGCTCCTTCGACAGAGGAGCGGATGTTGGACTTAAGTGATGGCCTCCATTAGAGAAAAGTGTACCCATTAAAAAAATCAATACCTCCAGCTCCAGGGGGGGGCACAGCAAATGCTTTTAGATCCAGACGGAGAATAAATGAAGGACTTGGGAACATTTCACCTGCTACGCATTTTAGGCCTAAGAATCGCCAGCAGACTTTCAACCTGGAGAAGATGTAAAAAAAAACAGACAAAAAACAACCCTCGCTGTATTGATTGACAAAGGATTTATGGAACCCAAATGTCGTAAAAGTGGTAACTATAGAAACGAGCTGCCTCCTCGTATCTCTGGTAGAACC